>NC_021163.2:33711093-33755723 GCF_000331145.2 Cicer arietinum | reverse complement strand
TATATATATATATATATATATATATATATATATATATAATTGTTGATGAGTTAATTACCCAAGGCCAAGGCACTCACCAACGAGGTTGTGTTTCAGTTCATGCTCGAAGTCGGCATAAATCTAATGTTGGTGGACGTGACTTGGATGTCGATGTTGAGGTGCCTTGGAGGAGGCGCGAAAATACACTCATGGAAGAGTTTGCTGCTGGTCTGTAGGGATTACAACAGGTTGTGCAATAACTTATTGGGGTTGTCGTCGGACAATAACAGGAGGGTGATCAAAGACATGAAAATCGCAATGGTCAACAAGTGGTTAGACAAGTTGAGCTTCAAACGACGGCTGTAACGAGGAGGATTGAGGTTACTTTACTATACTTCATGAAGCTTAAACCCCCTACTTTTTCTGGGTTTAGTGTGACTGAGGACCCACAACAATTCATTGATAGTCTAGAGCGACTTTGTAGATCATTGAGTTGTTCTAAAGTAAGAGTAGTAGAGTTGACTTCATTTCAGCTAACAAGTGTGGCACGTGATTTGTTTGATATAGTATCACGTGGTAGGCAAGTGGGGTCACCTCCGTTAGCATGGAAAGAGCTCTTTCAATTGTTCATGACTCGTTTTCTTCCGGAAAGTGTTAGAGATGGATTAGCTCATGAGTTTAACCGATTGGATTAAATAGAGGGTATCACAATTCCAGAGTATAGTGCTCGTTTTACACAGCTCTCTAGACACGCTCCTTATTCTATCATTGAAGAGATGCGTGTCAAGAGATTTATCAGAGGATTGAGGGATTACTTATTTAGATATGTCATTGGGTAGAATTGTTATACTTTTGACGAGGTGTTGAGTTCAGCCCTTCAGATTGAGCAACGACAGAAGGAAAAAGGAAGCAATAGATAAGATTCACGAAAGAAGCAAAAGGTTGAAGGATCTTACAGTAACTATTCGAATCGCGATGGTGGATCTATGTTTGGTTATCAGGGGCAACAAAGACTCATGTCTCAAATAGGTGTTCATAATGGTCAGTCTTTTGGGACAATGCAGAGTCGTAGATCAGATTCTATACCAGCATCACAATCCACTTTTCCTCAGAGACATTCTGGTGTTTTAGCTACACGATGTTCTATTTGTGGTAAGTTTCACTTTGGAAATTGTTCCAGAGATGGTAATGGTAAGGTGTGCTGTTAATGTGGCCAAGTAGGTCACATCAGGAGGGATTATCCTGTAGACACGCCACATTCATCCTCAAGTTATGCATCAACACCAAAAACTTTGGCATCTTCACATGCTCATTCTGCATATGTTCGACAAAGTCAAAATTCTTATGTCAAAGGTTCAAGAACATCTCAACAGGGAGGTAGAGGATTTGGTGGTAGAGGTCAGATACTAGCAAGAAGAGGTCAAGCTCGAGTGGTTGCTTTGACTCGTCAGGATGCTCAAACATCCAATGCAGTAGTTACATGTATACTTTCTATTTGTTCGAGAGATGCTCATGTTCTATTTGATCTTGGAGCTACTCATTCTTTTGTATCCTTGTGGTTTTCTACTCGACTTGGTAATGCTCGTCTTTTCTAGAAAAAGCTTTAGTTGTGGCTACACCTGTTGGAGAAAAATTTGCTTGCTAAGCCAGTGTATCGTTCTTGTGGTAGCTATTGAGGGCAAGGTGTTGCCAGTAGATTTAGTAGTTATTGACTTGGTAGATTTTGATGTGATTTTGGGTATGGATTGGTTGGCTTTCCATCATGCCACTTTGGATTGTCATAATAAAGTCGTGAAATTTGAGATATTGGGGCAATCAGTCTTCTCGTATCAAGGAGAACATTGTTGGGTACCACATAACCAAATCTCAGCCTTGAGAGCTAGCAAGTTAATGAGAAGAGGTTGTCAAGTGTATTTAGCCTTGGTAATGGATACACAAGTGGCTGAGGAGAAATTGGAAAAAAATTCCAATAGCTTGTGAATTTTCAGATGTTTTTCCTGAAGAACTTCCTAGGTTGCCACTTGATAGGGAGATTGAGTTCTCTATAGACTTAGTTCCAAACACTCATCCTATATCCATACCTTCTTATCGTATGGCCCCAACATAACTTAAGGAGTTAAGGGAGAAACTTCAAGATCTTCTTGATAAGAGATTTATTTGCCCAAGTTCTTCTCCTTGGGGAGCACCAGTCTTATTTGTAAAGAAGAAAAATGGATCCATGCAGCTATGTGTAGACTATAGACAGTTGAATAAAGTAATTGTGAAGAATAAATATTTGTTACCCCGTATTGATGAGTTGTTTGATCGACTTCAAGGAGCTCAATGTTTTTCTAATATCGATTTACGATCGAGGTATCACCATCTGAAGATTAAGGGGGATGATATAATGAAGACAGTTTTCTGCATGCGTTATGGACATTATGAATTCCTGGTTATGTCATTTGGGCTTACTAATGCCCGACAATTTTTATGGATTTGATGAATCATGTTTTTAAACTATTCTTGGATCAATTTGTGAATGTGTTTATTGATGATATCCTTGTTTATTCCAAGAGTAAAGAAGAACACGAGCGACAATTGAGATTGGTTTTGCAAACCTTATGAGATAAACAATTATATGCAAAATTCTCTAAATGTCAATTTTTGTGGGATAGTGTGGCATTTTTAGGTCATGTTGTGTCTAAGAATAGAATAAGTGTTGATCCAAATAAGGTGGAAGCAGTGCAGAATTGGCTGAGACCTACCACAGTAAAAGATATTCAAAGTTTTATTGGTTCAGATGGTTATTATCGACGTTTTGTGAATGATTTCTTAAAAATTGCATCTTCGTTGACTAGGTTGACCCAGAAGAAAGTTGAGTTTCGGTGGACTGATGCATGTGAGGAAAGTTTTCAAAAATTGAAGGAGTACTTGACGTCAGCACCTATTTTGGCATTACCCATATGGGGCAAATGTTATGCAGTTTATTTAGATGCTTCTAGAGTTGGTATCGGTTGTGTACTTATGCAACAAGGTAAGGTTATTGCCTATGCATTTAGTCAACTCAAGAGGCATGAGGTGAACTATCCCACACATGATTTGGAAATGGTTGTAGTGAATTTTGTTCTTAAGGTTTGGAGGCACTATCTATATGGTGAAACTTGTGAGATTTATACCGGCCATAAAAGTCTTAAGTATATCTTCCAGCAGCGATATTTAAATTTAAGACAAAGAGGATGGATGGAACTCTTGAAAGATTATGATTGCACAATCCTATTCCACCCAGGGAAGACAAATGTTGTTGCAGATGCTTTGAGTAGAAAATCCATGGGTAGTCTCTCTCATATAGCAGAAGTAAAGAGGCCAATAGTTAAAGGATTTCAAGAAATTGTTGAAAGTGGAATTCAATTTGAACTTGAACATTCGAGGTCATTTTTAGCCCATGTACAAATTCCTCCAACCATAGTTGATGATATCAAAGAAGCTCAAGGTCAAGGCCATACTTGGTGAATATGATAAAAAATATTCATAATGGTAAAATTTCATACTTTTTAGTATATTCTGATGGTGTGCTGAGGTTGAAGTCTCGAGTGCGTGTTCCAAATTTTGGTGGCTTAAGGAGGAAAATTTTAGAGGAGGCTCATCATTCTTCTTATACTATTCACCCAGGTTCTAATAAGATGTATAAAGACTTGAGAGAATTGTATTGGTGGGAAGGAATGAAGAGAAACGTAGAGGATTTTGTCTCTAAGTGCTTAATGTGTCAACAAGTAAAGGCTGAGCATTAAAAGCCCGCAGGGTTACTGCAATCTGTTGAAATACCTGAATGGAAGTGGGAAGGAATCGCTATGGATTTTGTTACCGGATTACCGCGAACCCAAAAGGGGTATGACTCGATCGGTGTGGGTGATTATAGATCGGTTGACCAAATCTGCACATTTCTTGCCTGTGAAGACTACTTATACTGCATCTCAATATGCTAAACTTTATTTAGATGAAATTATCTCTTTGTATGGTGTACCGATGTCTATTATTTATGACCTTGGGGATCAATTTTGGAAGTCATTTCAAACTTCATTAGGAACTCGATTGAAGCTTAGCACGACTTTTCATCCTCAAACAGATGGCAAGTCTGAAAGGACTATACATATATTGGAAGATATGATTCGTGCTTGTGTTATGGATCTTAGGGGTAGTTGGGATCAACATTTTCCCTTGATGGAATTTGCATACAATAATCGTTATCAATCTAGTATTCATATGGCTCCGTTTGAGGCTTTGTATGAAGGTAGTGTAGGTTTCCGATAGGATGGTTTGAAGTGGGATAAGCTAAACTAGTCGGTTCAACGTTGATTCAAGATGCCATTGAAAAGTTAAACTGATTTGAGATCCCTTAGTGATAGCTCACAAAAGACAAAAATCGATGTCGTCCCTTAGAGTTTTCAGTGGGAGGACATGCATTCCTATTAGTTTCATCAATAAAAGGAATTTTGTGGTTTGGTAAAAAGGGGAAACTAAGCCCAAGGTTCATTGGACCATTTAAAATTTTAGAAAGGGTCAGACCAGTAGCATATCGCTTGGCACTTCCATCGGATCTCTCGGGAGTTCATTTGGCCTTTCATATTTCGATGCTTCGGAAGTATCTTCATGACCCTTCTCATGTGATTAATCATGAAGATGTGGAGTTAGATGAGAGTCTATCATACATTGAGCATTCGATAGTTATATTAGATCGCCAACTGAGACATTTACGCTCAAAATATATCGTTTCAGTAAAAGTTATTTGGCATGGTCCATCCGGTGAAGAAACTACATGGGAATCCGAAGAAGTCATCAGTGCAAAGTACTCACACTTGTTTGAAACTGAATGTCACTATAGAAAGAAAAAAATTAAATAAATTCGAGGATGAATTTTTATAAGGGGAGGAGATTGAAACGGCCCGTTTCGTTTCAAAAATAATAATAATAAAATAAATAATTAATAATAATAATAATAATAATAGTAAATAAATAAATAAAACAAACCAACCACCTCATCTCATTTTTCTAAAGTCTTGACAATATTTTTCGATACTCAGATTTGTCAGTTGAGGTCCGGTCGACTACTCTAGGAGTTGTTGGAGAACAAACGTAGTCGATTCTACATAGTTGTGAGTAAACGGCGATCATCGTCATATATTTTTATAATGTTATCATTATTATTTTATTCATTTTATATGTTAAATTATTTATTGAAAAATTGAGAAACACAACCTTTGATTTTTTCTCGATTTCATCCTGAATTATTTTCATGGTCTTTATTGTATATTATACTAATAGTTTGATTTATTTATGAGTTATAAAGTATTTAAATATTGAATTATTATACAGCTGAATACGTGTTTTGGAAATCGTTATCATAATTATGAAATTGTTAACGACACAATAAACATTCACGTCAACCTCGTTAAGGGAACTAATCAACGAATGAATTATATTTTTCGTCGCCTTTCAATTTCATGATATTATTTGTCTATTTCTAAATTTCAAGGGGATAAATGCAATACTCCTACAATTTCTTGATGCAATTTGGTGATTCACTCTCACCTAATTTGTTCACCTACTTTTTTAGTGACAAATATTTGTCGAGTAGATGAGTTGTACTGTCCAACGACTTATTTAGAAACTCATTTTTAAAAATGAAATATGAAAAAATCGATGTATTAAAATATTATAGTTAATATATTATATTTGTTCTCATTTTTATATCAATAATATTAAAAAGAAAGAAAAAAAAAACTAATTCTTTAGTGTAAATATTTTTCTGTGTATGAATTGTATAGTCCAATAGCTTGCTTATTGACTCGCTTGCACAAAAACAACGTGAAACAATTAATGTATGAAAATAAAATTATAATTAATATATTATAATTATTCTTAATTTCATGTCGTATATATTGTGATCATATTAAGTTATAATCAATTTTATCTAATTTTTTATTAACAAACAATTATCTCATATATTGTGATCATATTAAATTATAATTAGTATATTCATGCGTTCTGTAAGTATAGGTAAACCGGTATATGTCACACTTCCGATCTAGCTAGTTTAAAGATAATTAGTTATATATATATACACTTCTAATTTTCCTACACTCTTCAAACACTTATATTTATCTTTATCTCTTTTCCTATCATATCACATCATAGCCTATTTTTTCAAATCAATTAGATGTTCCAAAATGAATCATTAGCTACAAATCCTATCAATTTAAATTTGCAATAAACCTTGAAAAAATTTACTTGTAAAATAGATGATCTTTTACTTGAGCTAGATAACTATTATTTTTTATTGTAGTATAAACCCTCTTTATAGCTAATTTGCTGGCATTTGATTTTTTTTCAGATTTCCGAGTATCATATATCCATGTGACGATTTAGAATATCCAAACTTGTTGCAAATTCATCATTACCCACAACCTTGCTCCACTAATATAGTGAAATACATAGAAAGCCATTTGACACACATAACATATCAGCAGAAATATACAAATATTTTAAAACCACGTTTCAGGGGAATTTCGGTATACAATTTCTTGCTATTTTTCTTACATTTTAAACCACGAAAAGACTTTATTCTAAGTCTTACAGGAAGGAAAACCAGAAAGCAAGGCATAAATCCTCTTAATTTGCCTTCAAAATGAACATGTTGTAAGAGTTAAGTTAAACCAACCATATAACTCTATCTTCTCATCATAACGCATTAGTATCCCCATAAGCCTTATAATCACCTTATTTTAAATAAATAAAAATCCTTGTAATCACCACAAACCCTTAGCCCTAATCAAAGAGATTATTTACTTTCCAAAGTTTCTTATAAGGAAATACCTCAAAATATATCTTCACATAAGAATCACAATTCACAATTATCTAACTCCAAATATTTTTGCATTCAAACAACAATTTTATCCATAATTATAAAAAAAAAAATTCTATAAATACAGCGGAAGCGAAAATGAAATTAGATGGTGTCCCTCTAGCCATTGCTAATCAATCAAAAATGTTGAGGTTCTTCTAAACCTTCAAAAGCTCACTTTGATGATGTAATTACGGGATGAGATTAGAGACTTACATATGCACTACACCCCTTTTATAGATTCTGTCCATCACAGAAAATGGGAACTTAGAATGTATAGACCACTTTCACTTTCTGGTTAAAGTGCAGATACCACAATGTGCACTTAGTGATAATTATCACATGTAAAATATTAGAAAAATAAAACTAACATTGAAGTCAACATTTGTTTGGTTATCATGTTCTTCGAAATAATGAAATTGAGGCTGAATTACGTATGCAGGCTTTCTTATTATACACCAAAATTAAGAAAGATCTGTATTAATATATCTTCAAGAAGAAGCAAGACATATTTTGACCTGTTTTTAACTTTTTATATTTGAAATCAATAATTGAATTGTCATCTCAAACAATAAGAACAGAAGACTAGTACTCAAGAAATTAAGTAAATGTTGAACGTAAGAAAATGCAAAGAGCATTAAATTCTAGGAAGCTTTCATTTAAATCAAGATCTAGAAGAAATTATCTGTTTAACAACCAGAAATCAGTAATGTTATAGATGAACAATAAACTACAAAAATACCATTAATGCTATTGAAATACTAGGCGCCAGTACTATACATATAGTCGGTTAGCAGTTATTTATATAATCATACAGACAAAGTCAAAAATTAACACTAGATGTGTCAAACCATACTACACAAAAGCAATTCTTGGCCAAAACCTTTTGATGATCCTTTTCATTACTCATCCTTCTATTATCATTACCCTTTTATATTATACATACAAGAAAATACTCCAACAAACAAAGTGTGTATTAAAATATCAAGTGCATAGTTATACACAGAGACTCAGCCCTGATAATTCAACATATAACAGAAACGAGGGGAAAATGAATCTTGTTCTGTGTATAGATACAATCACCTCATTACATAGAAAGAAAAAAAACCTTATTTAAACTCTAAAGATATAAAAAAATATTGTTAAACTAACCTAAGAAAAACAAACACAGTTTGTTTCTTCGTCTTCAAGACCAATTGGTATCTCATTCAAATCAAAATCTTTAACAATTGCTCTTGATCCCAATTGATCACTTGATTTCTTCTCTATTTCACCTTCCTTGTTATTCTCTTGTCTTAACTGAGTTAAGACTATAAACATGGATTTTATAAATTTGGGAATGTCGAAGTTACCGAGAATACCCTGTCGAAATTTCTAGGGTGCTTGTTCATCTGCAACAAGATCAAGATCAACTGGTATCTCATTCAAATCAAAATCTTTAGCAACTGCTCTTGACCCCAATTGATGACTTGATTCCTTTTCCATTTCAGCTTCCTTGTTCTTCTCTTCCTTGTCTTTAGGAATCTTGAATGTCTTGTCTTTAGGAATCTTGAATGTCACCACTAATTTCTTTGGGTTGTTATTATTTTTCACTATTGTCACATGTTCCTTGTTCCTTTGATTATCGATATTGGTTGTAAATTTTGTAGGGTCACTGCGAGACATATCGCAGAGTATTTGAGCAACATTAATAAGTTCATAATCAATTGTACTTTTACTGCATCGTTTCTTCGTTTGATGCGATCTTGGCGGAAAATATTTCTCTAGATCAATAGCTGGTAGTATTGGTTGATCATCAGTATTATTACTCTGTATCTTGGAATCACGGGATGTTGTTGTTATTAGTGGCGGTTGAATAGCCTTTGAATCTTTTTGAGAGTGCGATCGCATGTGGCCATACAAAGCTTTGTTTGATGGAAAAACTTTGTGACATAGAACACATGCATGTTTGTGTTTGACATCATCATGATCATTAGGAGAAGATAAAGAGCAAGAATCGATGGTGAGTTTGTGTTTCTTGATTGGAGGTTGAAGAAGGTCGGAGCGGTTGTGGGATGCTTTGTGGCCACCAAGGGCGTTGCCGGAGCTGAAAGATTTGTCGCACAAATCACAAATGAAGATTCTTGATCCATTCTTTTTCATCTCGTGTGCAAGCAGCGGCCATACATAATCATCATGCTTCTCTGTTTTGTGAAAAGAATGACAAAAACGCTTCATGATTGATGTGTGTAGTGAAGTACGAAGAAGGGTTTCAAGAAGCAAGAAGGGTTTGAAGATAAAAGATATTGATTGATGTGTGTAGTGAAGTACACTAGAGTGAGTGACTGAGTGGACGATTCAATTTGAAAGCAACCCAAAAACCTCTTATTTATATGAAAATAGTTTTTTTTTTTTTTTTTTTAAATAATCCTTGTTTTAAAACTATAAAAAATCTTTGATTGATTTGTATACAAAAACATGAAACGCGTTTTAAGAAGAGGAATATTCTAGATTTAAAATTCAGAATATTAACTTAATTACTTATTAACTTATCAGTAATTTTTATAAAAATTTATTTGTACTATTTTTTTTTATAAAAATCCATTTGTACTTTTATAAAAATCTATTCATATTATTTTTGTATAGAAATCTATTTATACTTTTAATAACTTAATTTTGATAAGTATACTTCATAAAGACAAAAGAAACTCATCAAATTATTTGATTTCGTTGACTGAACTATCACATTGATAATTAAATCAAAACCGTTATTTATATATGAAAAGGGTTTAATGTGTTTTTCTTTTTTACAACAATTTTTTTTTTTACAAATGATTTGCTGTGTTATATTCACTATTAAAAAAAATTATATTTAAAAAGAATTATATAATTTTTTTACAAATAATTTGGTGTGTTATATTCACCGTAAAAAAAATTTATTTGTGTATTTTTGTAGAAATCTATTTATACTTTTAAAACCATAATTTTGATGTTTTCATATAATCAAAATATTGGTCTTTATCGCTATAATTAATCATATAAAACTTATTTTTGTTGAGTTAAAAAACTGACAATGCTAATTATAATTTAACTATATATTATTAATCATAACTACACATTAAATATTGGGATTTTAAAAATTAGCATTTTATTTTTTTATTGAATTAACATTATTAATAGTTATAATGTTATTAAAAAATGTAACAAAAATTTAATTTATTTTTTAAAATCAATTAAAATGATGATATTATGATATCTTTTTATACTGGTAATATTTGTGAGCAAACAACTTTTTACGTTTTTATTTAGTTAAAATATAATTTACAGTTATTGCATTAAAATATTTATTTTACAAAATAAAAAGAAAATAATATTTTTCATAAAATCTGCTAAAAATCTAACTACTACATACCTGTGTTAATATAGAGGTGCACAAATAGCATTTTTTTTATATATCAAAATTTTAAAAGTTTGTATGTTTTGATATTTAATTAATTTAAGCTAAAACTAAATAAATTTAAGAATAAAATGACTTAGGTACAAAATTTAGGTGAAATAAAAAATACTCATATATATAATAATTAATATATTAAAATTTTCCGACACAAAATATATATATAAAATTTCAAATGACAGATTACATCAAATTTATAAATAAAATATTTATAACTTTAATAAATTTATAGTCTTTATAGATTTTTTATTTTTATCTTAAAGAAAATCATATTTTTAGTCCTATAAAAATGGAGTTGAAGAGTTAAAAAAAACTCAAATTAAACTATAGTAAATAAGATAATATTGGTATATAGCAAACAATTAATCAATTTACAAGACTCTTTCCAAATTTCATTGTAGATTTCATTATTACTGAGTGGGCTATGTTTTAGATTATTATAATGATATATCCGTACAACATTAATCGCAAGATTATTACATTTTAATTTAAATGATACTTTTGTAATTGAGTTATGTTGTACTAACTTTTGTCAAGAAAAAAAGAAAAAAATAATGTATTTGACACATGTTAGATTTTCTGACTTTTCTAGCCATATTTGAACATGTGTTCCTATTTCTTGCTTGATGAGAGTCAAATGGTCATAATTTTATACAATTGTAAGCTTATTTTGTGCATATTTTCATGGAGTTGATGATTTTGTTTAGTGGACTTCAATATTTTGACGATCTTTTCCCTTTCAATACATACGGTTAAATTAGGTGCAGGTGTCTCACACTAGGATTTTAAAAACGTGTGTTTAATTGGATAATTTTTATCGTTATCCGAATGATTTACGTTTTGTTAGTTTGTTTTCAACTTTTGATTTACAATTGCGTCTTCCTGAAAAGAAAAAAAAGTATATTTTATGTTTTGTTTAAATTTTCTGTTAGAATAATCCTATTAACTAGATAAGTAACTTGCAAGTTGTTTACTTTTGACTCATTTTTTTCTATATGTGGTGGCCACATGTCTATTAGCATAGAAATGTCCCTCCTGTTTGTTGCTTTCCCTTAAGTTACAAAGGATTTTTATTTTTATTTTTATTTTTTTGGAAAAAATATATTTAATACTAGTTCAACTCAATTAGAAGTTGGCAATCGTTGTATGATTTGAATGAAATTAGCAATGAGGCAATGTGTTGTACAAAAATAAGGTACCGGTCAATGAAATTTTGATCTCCAATCAATCTAGATGGTTCTACAGTATCCTAAGTCTCTGGTCTAAACACAACGCACACTACTCTTGTAATGAGAGTCACTACTCTTAATGTAGCATCTGTGTCACCTCTAGTCGAAGCATCCCTTGCATTCGTCCACGCACTACCAGTTCTGAGTACCAAACCTGAATCTACTGGGTAGTTGATCATCTTGTGTGTGATCCCCACGTGTAATATTGCGTCGACCCTACTATTGGTCGTCAACACTCTCCTCAAATAAGTAGCTCTACTTTAGATGAGGTCGTATGCCCAAGCAATCCGCGAATATCAATCATAGAAGTCCACCTCGTGGTCCATCACGATCACCACTAACTATGAAATGCATGAGCATACTCTGACTATTTCACAACAATTATTATGTAAATACAACTATTAAAATACTCTATTTTTAATACTCATTCAAAACTAATAATTTTTCCAATACTTTTTCACATAGCATACCTATGACATATTATGATCAAAAAATTCGTAACATATAGCAAACACATATTATCAATTATGAATACATAACCACATCAACAACATTATCAAAGATTGAAACATCAGTCACACAAATAGGTCATTATATGAGAACTTAAATTTTGGATGGAGCCCTTACCTTACAATCATCCAAATATACAAACGTTTGTCCCTCTAAAGTCTCCCGTACCTTAAATCAAGAAAAACTTTAAGATATAAGTCTAATCCAACTATCACCCTCATATATATTCTAGGACTTTTCCACTTTATTCATTAAAAGGTTTATTCCAAAAATTCATTCAAAACATTAACCTTCACAAAAAGTCTTCAAACTCAAATCTTTTTCATTTTTAATAAATCCAACAAACTTATTTTCTTTTTCATTTTAAAAAAACCACTTGTCATAATAATCATTAGGCTAAATACCACTTGTGATTCTTTAACTTAATTTCAGTTAACGTTTTAGTCATTTATCTTTTTTTTTTTTCGATTTTGTCCTTTATCTTAAATTTAAGTGACAATTTGATCTTTTATATTTTAAAACGTCAACAATGTTATCATTTTTCACAAAAATTCCAAAAATTCATCAAAATTTTCAAACAAAATCCATAAATTAATTATATTTTGTAATATAAAGCAAATTTAATCAAATTTGTAGCTCAAATCTTCAAATAAACTCATATTTGTCATTCTTTATTTGATGTTGTTGGAGATGGAAATATGAGTCAATTTAAAGATTTAAGTTATGAATTTGATGAAATTACATTATATTGAGGATGATAATTAGTTTTATGAGTTTTGTTTAAAAAATTTTATGAATTTTTTGAATTTTTGCAAAAAATAAGGATAATATTGTTGACATTTTAAAACATGAAATATTAAATTGTCACTTAAAATTAAAATAAAGGACCAAATCAGGAGAAAAAAAAAATAAAGGACTAAAACATTAACTGAAATTAAGTTAAGGGACCACAAGTGGTATTTAGCCTAATTATTATTACTTTATTTTTTTTCAAACTTTTTATTTACTTTACTTTTTCTTCAAACTTTTAGAACCTTTTCAATCATCAAAAATATAAAAACTTAAGAATCAAAATTTCTACCATAAATTCAATTTTTTGAGCAAAAATCCAAAGTGTTTTTAATTTGATTTTTCCTTTAAATCTACTATTACAAGTCATGGATCAATTTTTTGAGCAAAAATCCAAAGTGTTTTTAATTTGATTTTTCCTTTAAATCTACTATTACAAGTCATGGATCTATATCATATTTGTGAAAGAAAATCATCTTAGTTTAAAACCAATTTTTTTTGTAAAACTCTAAAATATTTTAAAACAAAATTTTCTTTTAGATCCATTGCTACCACAAGTAGATTTAAAACATTAACAAAAGAAAAACACCATTTTAATATAGTTCATTTTTTTGAAAAATCTAAAAATGTTCAAAAACAAAAACTTTTTTTTAGATTTATTATCTCAAGTCATAGATCTACAATATTAACAAAAGAAATTTTTTAAAACACCCACTATATTTCTTTTTCGAAAGCTCATAGTCTATCAAACCAAAATTTTATTTTAGATTACCTAGTACAAGACTTGAATCTAAAACTTTTGTAAAAGAAAATTGAAAAAACCAACCTCCCATGATGAATATGGCATCACAACCTTGATGATGAAAAGGAGAGGAAATACAATTTTTTATGACAAAACTTAGATCAATAGAAAAAGGAGAAAGAAGTAAGAAGATTGATTCACAAACCTTTGTTTAGTTCTTTCTACTAACTCTAGTTAGAACAAAAGAGAAGGATAGGTTTTTTTTTTTTTTTTTTTTTCTTTTTCTTTAGTGAGTTAAATGAAAAATAAAGTGAAGAGATGAGTGGTAGTAAGTGAGTTTTCTTCCCCTCTCGTTATGTTTAAATGTCCTAGTAATTTTTTTTTCCCTTTCCTTCACAACCAAACAATTGGTTTTACACTACCACCAACACAAAATATCTAGATATTTTTCTAAAATACATCATTACACCATTTATTAACTGTTACACACATCACATCACATCACTCACTTCTAGATTTACTTTAGTAAAAATATCTAGTCATATAGCAATTTAATTGATAAATGAATTTAACAGTAACATGTAATATCGTAAAATATTTGTCGCTCATAAATTCTTCGTAATTTGATTAAATTATTCTTCGATGAATAATTTTATTCGAGTCTTCGAAAATATTTTCTCATACATATTATTAATCCTGACCCTCTCAAGAACTAGGAAAAAAGATTCCTCACAAACAAAGTTGTTTTAAAATTTTGCAAATGACTGTTTGGTGTATTTGAAATTTGTAAAAAAAAAATTAGTTTTCGATTTCTACAAGTTTTACACATAAGGAAATTAAAATTATTTAACTCATGAAAATATAATTTTGGTACTTAATTTCATAAAATACCAATGTAGCTGATAGAAATACTAGTGAAATTCTCAAAACGTTTAGTACAAAATATATTAATTAAGGTTTTGAACATTACAGATCTTACACTTACTGCAAGAAATACTAGTGAAATTCTCTGAATTAGTGTATATTTTTGGACCAATCCTGATCTGTCTTTCTTAAAAGTTTTTTTAATTTCCTTCAAAACCTAGATTGACAACGACTATTTGCAAGGATTGTAATTGTTATCTGAAAAATAGATAAAAATATTTTAGCAGAACATCTATTTCTGTAATGTCAATTTCATCTCCCAAAGTTTTTTTTTAGAGATATTTTATAGGCTTAAGAGGAAGAGTATTTGTTTTAAAGTTGTTCTTATGCAAATCATTATTCAATGATATTTTGATTAGAAAAAACAATTATTTGTTTTGAGATAAGTAAATACTCAAAGAAGAATAGACGTGGAAATAATTTTTAACGTGTCCCTTGAAACAAAGTAAACATATAAAAGTCATTATTTAAGAAAATACTTCATCGTGTGATTAGTTTTGTTTTTTTTTTTGTTTTAAGTAGATTGAAATTTTTTTTGTATCTCTTCTTCTAAGATTTGTTTTTCACGACCCGAAAATTGAACGTTGTGACCACCGCACAAGCTATACTCCTAATCTGACAAGCCTATCAAGTAACTTAATAATTAAGCAATTAAATAGTTCTTAATAACTGTTTCAAATAAAATATATAATTTTTCTTGAGATTTCGTCTGAGTATCCTCTGTAATTTCAACGCTTTCAAATCCATAAAAGACTTTCCATACTTAAAATAGCTGCAAAATACATTACGACTCAACAAACTTTACAAAAGGGGCCTCGATCAAATAGGCCTCTAAAAAAAAGTGATTGAGACTTAAATCTACTAAAAGGTTGCTACTGAGCTGTTTGTTAATCTGGAAAAAAAAATGACCAACATGAAGGGGTAAGTCACAAAGACTTAGTGAGGAGACAACAACTACCACCAACTAGAAGGGAAACACAAAAAGGTACGAATAACTGTCTTACAACTTGCGGCAATTATGTTAAACAATACTTCCTAAAATATAGATACTTCTCAATTAAAGTATTCATATGATAAAATCATTAAACTTATAATTTAGCCTTTCAGGTAGAACTATTTAAAATTCAATTCATACATAAGTGAAATCAGAAAGCGACCTTAAATATTTGGGAACCGAGAGGCGGTTTCATCTCATTGATAGTCTTTTTCTCCTAAGAGTGACATTTCCCTTAGGGGCGGCTTCATCTAACGAATAGCCATCTCCTTTCAATCTCACAACGCATCAATTATGGAGCTTACAAATAATTGATATCCCTCTCCTCTTAAGGATGACATCTCTCAAAGGGGCGACTCCATCTACCGCCAAATTTCACAATTATAACAACGATTTCCAAAATACATATTTAAAAATCATTTCATTGTAACTCAAGGAAAACATATTCAATTGTACATCAATTTGATATTTAAATGGTTTATAACTCATAAATAAATCAAACTACAAATTTATTATATAACAAAGACCATCATTATATATAAAGGACGAAATCGAGATAAATTCAAAGGATGTGTTTTTCCCAATTTTTAAATAAATACTTTAACGTAGAAAACAAGTAAAATAATAATTATAACATAATAATAATATGTGACAATGATTGTCGGCTACTCACAACTATAAAGAATCAATTAATTTTGTTCTCCAACAACTCTCAGAGTTGCAAGCATGACCTCAGCTGACAAATCTAAGAATCAAAAATATTGTCAAGACTTTAGAAAAATTATTTTAAAGTGTAGCTAACTTTAGGAAACCATAACAATCATTTAAATCTACTCTAACCACCAAAAAAAGATTTTCAAACAAAACTACGTTTTTTAGAAGTTTATTCTTAGCATTAGAGTTGTGTATTTACCTCAAAGAGTCTCAATAAACATCTTTCAATTTGTCATATTTGTAGATATTTTTTCATTATATGCGATTAATTTGAATGTTGTAAGTTTGTTCATAAATTCATTATTTTTCAGTTTTAACAACTTTCAATTTTTTTTATTCTCGAATGATATATTTTTATAAATTTTAAAGACACAACACAAATTGTGAGGGTTCTCTTAGACAAATTTAAATAAGATAATATCTCCTGCATATTTAAATCAGAAAATTCAAACTTCCTTAATGACTCATTTCTGTAAAAAACAGCTTAAAAAAATTATAGTTAATGTATAATAATTATTCTCATGTTTATGTCAACGATATTTAAAAACACTAATTTTAATCAATTCATTAGTGACTAAAAACATTTGTCCCATGTCTAATTTTTTAGATAATTTATAATTAGTATATTATAATTATTCTAATTTTCTTTAGAAGATATAAAAAATATTAAATTTAACTAATTGAGTAAATCACCAAAATGTCTCCTAAAATTGTAGAGATCGGACATTTATTTCTTTAAAATTTGAAAATAGACAAATAACACCTTGAAGTTGAAGGGTGTCTGACAATATTGTTCATCCGTTAGTTTGCTTTGTTAATAAACTTGATGTGGATGTTTATGGCTTACGTGGTGAGTCTAGTTGTTTACCAACTCATTACCACGCAAGAGATATCCTAATTTTCCTGATTTTAAAATATGAGTGGTTAATTTGTTTGATTTTGAAAAGAAAACAAAAAACTCATTTTAAAAAAAAAACTGAAACTCATTTATCATTGCAATTGTAAAATGTTTATCTATATAATTCATTCTTGTTCTTCTTCCATGATTTCATATCTTTTATTTCCAAGAACTTTTATTTATATAATTTATTCTTTTTTCTCTTTGATGGTGTACAAATCCTAGAAAATGAAAGAATCAGAAATCACTTATTTTTCTTTCTCCATGGGCAAAAGTTTGAATTCGATGATTCTCAAATGTCGTTGTGAAAGAAATGTTGTTGTTAGAGTTGTTGCAACTAAAATGAACTTTGGAAGAGAATTTTTGCAAGCTTTTTCTCCAGTTTATCTTTTTTTTTTCTTCTTTCAAATGATATATATAACTGCAACTTCTTTATATGAGTTGATGGAGTTAAGGAACCAGACTTGTTTAATGGGAAAATAGACCAAGATGTGTGGAAGGTAAAACTGTTGGACAATGCTGACAGTTTGGTAAAAATATCATCAACTAAGGACAATAGAGCTGATGATTTTTGAAAAGGAAGAATGATGGCCAAACTAGTCACGGTATTTAAGGATCATAGAAGTGAAGAAGTATGGAAGACAAGGTTGATGGACAAAATTGAGTAATTAGGAAATGAAATGAAAATATTGAAGTATATTTTGACACTAATGTTTATATTTTGTATTTTGAATAGTTGTTATTGAAGACATTAGTTTGAATATGCTATGTAATATTGCTGCTGAGAAATATAGAGTATCCACTTTGATATCTGAAATTTATAACTTATAAGCAAATAAGTCTCTAGAGGATAACAATTACAAACAAATTATTTTGGGTGGCATTCTTTTTCAAAATAAACTAAATACCAAAATGTATTAATAAACTTCATTTAACTCTAAATAAGTGTCAATTAATAAGTAATAAGTGTCAATTAATAAGTAATAAGTGTCAATTATATCATTCAAAATATACCATAACATCAATCAAATAGGTGTCAAGTAAATCATCTAAATGATTTCAAAAATGAAATTAATGTGTAATAAGTGTCAATTACATGTTCAAAATATAGCAAAATATGAACATGAAAAGAAAAAAAACACATGATTCAAGATTTTTCATTTTTCAACTACTTTATTCTTCAAATATTCACTCATATGTTTACTACTCTTGATTTGGAAGTCACGTCCCTGGGTTATGAATGAAATATGTTAAATTTGGTTCATTTGTTCTTGAACTATAATTTAAAATGACACTTTGATTGCAGGTGGTCTAGGAGCTAGTTTTGTCATGGGTGGTGGTGCTCTAATGAGTGGAGGTGATGGTGCACTCATGAGTGGCGGTGTAAGTCTCATGATGAATGGTTGTGCATTAATAAATGGTGGCGTAGGTTCCCTGATGGGTGGTGGCCTTGTACAAAGCCCATCAAACTATATAACTGGTCCTCTAAGTCCATAAGTTTTATTCTGCAATAATCAAAATCAATATACACAAATCAGTCCATAAAAATTGTTCACATACTAGAAATTTGGTCACTATAGTCATATTAAAAATTGCAATATAGTCTTTGAGTTATCACTCTTCTTTTCTAGTTTCTGATGCATCTCCTTGAGCATGTATCTCTTAGGACAACACTAGATCTTCATGAGTGAGTCTAGATTGTGAAAGTTGTATTTCAATTTGGCTTTTATCCTTTTGTGCCTCAGTTTGGGTTAGCAAATTAGAGAAATAAGTGAGCAAACTTTTAGATAAAGGTAGAAAAAATGGGAGAGAAAATTAAGGAAAAATGAAAAATACCGAAAACGAGAAACAAAAAAAAATGTAGAGATTACCTTTAGAAAAAATTTGTTCTTCTTCTTCAAAAGTTCTTTTTAGCTGCATCAACTCTAACAACAACTTTTCTTTCCAATGACGTTTAAAAATCACTTTGTTCAAGCTTTCACCCATGGAAGAAGAATATTATGGTTTTTTATTCTTTCATTTTCTACCATTTGAAAACCATGAAATAAGAAGAAAAATGAGTTTTATAAATTAATGTTTTTGGAAGAAGAAGATATGAAATCATGAAAGAAGAGCAAGAATAAATTATATAGATGGAGATGTTACCGTTGTAATGATGACAGAGTTTCAATATTTTTTTTTAAATTTGAGTCAAATTTTTTTTTTTTATAAAAAAATTGAGTTTTAATTTCATTTCCAAAATCAGACAAATTAGCCCCTTGTATTTCATAAATCGGACAAATTATCCCCTTTCTTACGTGGCAATGAGTTGACTAACAACTGTACTCATCAAGTAAGCAATAAATGTTTACGTCAACCTCAATAACGGGACTTATTAACGGATGGACTATATTTTCCGTCGTCTTTCAATTTCATGATGTTATTTGTCTATTTCTAAATTTCAAGGGGATAAATGCAATACTTCTACAATTTCTGAAGGCAATTTGATGATTCACTCTCACCTTATTTAGTGACTCATTTTTTAAAAAGCAATATGAAAAAATTGATGTATTAAAATATTATAGTTAATATATGGCTAAATAGCATCTGCAACCTCTTAATTTAATTTCAGTTAAAGTATTAGTCATTTATCTTTTTTTTCTTTTCGATTTGGTCCTGTATTTTAATTTTAAGTGACAATTTGATCTTTTATGTTTTAAAATTTCAACAATACTATCCTTTTTTTTACAAAAATTCAAAAAATTCATCAAAATTTTCAAATAAAACCTATAAAATTAATTATCATCTTCAATATGATGTAAATTTTATCAAATTCATAACTTAAATCTTTAAATAAACTCATATTTTCATTTTTTATTTGATGAATTTGATATTGTTGGAGATGAAAATATGAGTTTATTTGAATATTTGAGTGTGCATTTGATGAAATTTACATTGTTAACATTTTAAAACATAAAAGATCAAATTGTAAAGAAAACGATAACATTATTGAAAATTTTGATGAATTTTTTGAATTTTTGTAAAGAAAAGGATAACATTGTTGATATTTTAAAACACAAAAGATCAAACTGTCACTTAAAATTAAAATAAAGTATCGACTCGGGAGAAAAAAAATGATAAAGAACTAAAATGTTAACTATAATTAAGTTAAGAGACCGCATACGTGGATGCTATTTAGCCTTATTTTATTTTATTTAACTATTTTTTTTTTATAGAATTTATTTGTACTTTTAATAACTTAATTTTGACAATAACGCTTCATCATGCCGATCGATGTTCTCACTCGATAGAGAAATGCAAAGAAGGGTCTGAAGATAAAAGAAACCGATCAAATTATTTGGTGTCTAACAAAGTGAATATAATAATAACCTTAAGTTGATTTTGTTGACTTAACTATCAAATTGATAATTAAATAAAAACCCTTATTTTTATATAAAAATGGTTATGTTTATTTTTTTTCACAAATAATTTGGAGATTTTTTACATATATAACATCTTTTTTTTTTATAAAAAATTAAATAATATACTCCACGTTGAAATATATATATACCAAAATGCACTACAGTTTTTGACTTGATGGCATCACCACCTTGCGACCACATGAGTGATGATTTTTTTTTTTATGCAGTAGATGCCTTGCGACCATATGAATGATGATTTTTTGTATGCAGTGGGAGGTCACTTCAAGGCATTGACCATTTACTATCTTTTAATTTTTAATTTTTACAAAAAAATAATTGTTAATGTAATAAATAAAAAATAATGAAAATATTTTAAAAATAAAATTATATTAATAAAATCAAACAAAATACATCTAACAGAAAAAAAAAAGCACAATTGATTATGTTGTCCCTTAACAATTGATATTATTATTATTATTATTATTATTATTATTATTATTATTATTATTATTATTATTATTATTATTATTATTATTATTATTATTATTATTATTTTCTGATTTGGTCATTTAATAAAAATTAAATAAAGGACCAAGTCGGGAAGAAAAAAAAAGATAAAAGACTAAAATGTTATCTAAAATTAACTTAAGCGACCACATGAGCAACTGTATAAAAAAAATACCATAAAGGTTAGTGGGTTGAATAGATGTGTCAAAATAAATAAAGTGCTATATTATTTTAACAATTCCCTTCTATTTTACAGATAAATATATATATATATATCATTTTAACAATTATCTTATATTTTGCAGATAAAATATCAACTTTATTTTATTTTGCAGATAAAAAGTAATAAAAAAAAGTAAATTATTAATAAAATCAAATAAAAGGCATTAAATTGAAGAAGAAAAAACATCAAATTGAAGAAAAAAAATCATGAAATTTAAATTAATGATGCCCACCAAAATATCTGCTAGTTCGAAATCTAGGTTGTCGTCGAACTCGTGTAGCTCTTCCAACGTTTTTTTTCCAAACCCTGTTTCAATTATCGTCAATGTCATGTCTCATCTCGACTCCATGGTTGATTTTCATGTCCCCTGGTGGTTGTTGTATTTGTTGATGGAAGCCAAATTGAAGTGCGACTCTATCTGTATAATATTTTTCAACAATATGATAACAATGCATATAGGTATATGCAGTCAATGCGTTCATCTCTTCTTTGAAAACTTCATGTTGGAACCCAAGGTACAGTCTCTAATAAAACAGATATGTAAAAAATATGCTAAAGTAAATATAAGAAGTATAAAAAACAATATAATTAAAAAAATGCAAATAAATGTGAATGAATATATTACTTTCTCAACCATCGTGTAATCGATTGTTTTTTGGTATCATTCTATGTCGTTAGGATGAACTTTACTAAAATTTAGACCACCAGAATTAAATATGTAGTGTATATCAAAAATAAAAAATATAATAAAATTAGTAATATGGTAAGTAGTTAGTTTTTTTATATATATATAATTAAATTCCAAAAGTTACCTTTGCGCAAGTGAAAATATCCATGCATGGGGGGATTCTGGAGCAACACAAGACAAACGATATCATGTCCATTTTTGTAACAACAATGCGCATCTTCTTATAGACAATACACCGAGTTTTGTAGCAAGACACAATTTCTCTTTAAAGTGTTGCTAAAACTGTTGAACTTCAACTATATTGAGATGCTTTACTTAAATCTACCAAGAGTGCAAGATATCTTCCATCACAATTGTAAGGAGAAATAAATACTTTAATATTTATTAAAAAAATTAATTAATTTATTTTTATTAAATTATTTCATTGAATATCAAACATTCTACTATTAACATTAAATGTTTTTTTTATTAAAATAAATATATATTATGAATACTAAAATTAAATGAGTAAATAATTAATTTTTACTTATAACAATGATTAACATTTGATGTCACTCTTTTTTATTTATAATAATGATCGAAGGGAGTATATACAAAACAAAATATTAGAAGCTGATCAAATTTTGATCGATATAAAGCGATTTTCAATGTGATTCAAAATATGAATCGAAGAATAGACTCCATAGTTTCAAAATCTCGCTTTTTATAGTTGTATTCTTTGAAATCATGGGAGATTTATTATCATATAATTTTCCTAAGAGATTTTTGTAACTTACTTACAAACGGTGTATGATATTCATGGGATTGGGCCCCTTTTTGGAAAGGGAGACCGAGAGACCATTTGTTTTTATGTTTTACTCCTGTATATACTATTATCTAATATCAAGGTAATTAAAATTGGAACAGACATTGACCCATTGAAAATATCGATTTAATGTTTAATGGTTTGATCGGAATCGAATTGTAGTCAAAAAGTTGATAATTAAAATCATGGAAATAATATAGAATATGCAACATTATTAGTAATTAGTCATTATTATTATTATTATTATTAATTATTATTATTAATATTATTAATATTAATAAAATAATGTTTGATGTTGTCCAAAGTTTTCTCCAAGATTTAATAAATTATGTAAATATTTAAAACTTTCATTTTCACTAACATTTTTATTCAACTTTCTTGGTACACAAGTGACTAGTGAGTGCTAAAATTTTCTAAACTAACAGAAAACTTTTTCAAATTTTCCGATACATAATTAACACCGTAAAAAACTTATTTGTGAAGTTTCTTGGTATACAACTTGTTCCGAGAAATTTGAAAATAGAGTCTATTAGTTCTAAAAAACTTTTTTTTTTAAGTTTTTCAGAATTTTTTTAATTTGCTTATTTTTAGTGGGTGTTGGTGCTAGAAGATGAGACGACAAATTAGTAAGTTGGACACACGATGTTGATACTACATCATCTTCGATGGATCCTCCTCCAATAAGGATTCGACCCACAACATCCCAAAGAAAAACATCGATTTTAATTGGAGGAGGATGGAGAGGCAAAACATAGTTATTTACCTATGATCGAGGAGTCTATACAATTGGAGGCTGATGTTGCTCTACAGAAGGAGCCTGTACAAGCGACATTTGTACAAGAGGCTGATGGTGAACTTGTTTGGATTAACTCCACTATAGTGGGATAGTCTGGAACTGATTGACAACATCCTAATTTCTGCATTTGTGGAGAGGTGACACCCAAAGACTTCGTCATTTCACATGTATTCGTATTAGGGGTGAGTTCTATTGTCCACTGTTCGACCTAGATAATGTTATTGTTGGTAATCTTTCCATTAATTTGTTAAGGATGTATGTTGTTGAGATATGGGAGGAAACTAGAAAGACAAGGGGTGCACATGTTATTTAGTGAAATGACTATGTCATTTGGTGAAATGACTATTACTTTGGATGATGTTGTCAACCTATTATGTATTCGCATTAGGAGTGAGTTCTATAGTTCATTGATTGACCTAGATAAAGTTATTGCATGTAATGTTTGCATTAATTTATTAGGGATGTCAACTATTGAGATATGCGAGGAAACTAGAAAGACAAGGGGTGCACATTATATGTTGGATTGGGTGAAAGAGATTTTTAAAAGACAATGTGCTGCAGAGAGATTTGATTGTATTGCTAAGGCGTATCTATATAATTTGGTAGGAGTACTATTTTCGCATATAAGAGTCATACATTAGTTGGTGCGAAGTATCTTCCATTATTCAGAGAATTTGATGGTATTGGTAGGTATGCTTGAGTCCCACTGCACTCGTCATGCTTTATGACTACTTCTGAGATGGTAGCAGTTACGAGATAAAATAGTTGGGTAGATGTATGTCACTAATTCAGGTATTATTTGATATAAATTTTTATGAATATTATTATTAATTGTTATAATTATCATTAATTTATTTTAATCATTATGTAACAATGTTGAATTTATGAATATTTTCCAAATATTTGAAGATGAGACCTAGACACTGATGTGAAGTGCATTACTAGGATGAATAGATGAAGCAATAAATAGGGGAAATACAATCCTCAAGTACACAGAGGTGATAGAGGATCTAACATATGCTAACGTCACATGGAGACCATGAGAGAATTGCAAAAACGTTGTCTTCTGACGATATCATGTTATACACTGATCACCTCCGAATGTGCAATACAGTTTTGTGTCCAACTCAATGTCAACTTAATCCAAAAGTTGAACGAATAACATTTTCAACTATTCGATTAGTCCGACAATCCACATTTAGTTTTACTGTACAGCTGTAAACGGTAGACAATACCTTTTAATCCAACAAAATTAATCCAAATTATATTAATACTTACTATTTTCTAAATTTCAAATGTGGTGACCATTTGTACCATTTGTGCTGCTACAAAATAAAGTCCATATAATTGAGTCTTGACAAAGCTCACATGAGTTAAGTGATTTTTAATGAATATAAAGTATAAAGAATAATCCAATCCATTATCAAATTTGAAAACATAAGCCTGAAACTAGCTTGCTTCCATGTAGTATAGTAAGCAATTTATCATGTACTCCTTAGTCTAATGCAATCTTATCGCATTACCTGCTTTAGAAACCCAGCACCAAAAGCCCTTCGGACATTCAAGTAGCCTTTCACTCTGTATTTAGTTATAGCAAAAGGGTCATTTGGGGCTCCTTCCTTGATTTTACAAGCCTCCTGAGATTAAAAAAAAAAAAACGCCTCGAAACAACAACTAATTTAATAGTATAAAATAATAAATAAAATTTTATAGTACAAAATTTTAAAAAAGTTGTAATCATAACGGACCATAAAAAAGTTGATAAGAGTACTATTTCAACATAAAATCTGCTCAAAGTGGCATCAATAATAGCCTTCTCTTTTAACAACTATAGACCCCATAAATGACCCTTTTGAGAACCTACTCCATAAAAGTTATACTATAAGCGTCTTTCAGAAATTGTATATAACTGGAACAGCCGTATAAGCAAAAGAAATAATGAAGTGATCTCCATCTCTCTCTGCATTCTCCTCTGTTTTTCAAAACAGAACAAACTCTCTGCATTGGAGGAACACACTTTCGATCACTAATTGCTGTTGATCATTTCTACTTAATTGCACAATCCAATCCTTTAAACCCTCATCTTACAGTTCCTTGCTTTAAAAACTTTACTATAATACTGTTATTTGATGACTGCATGACAAAATCTGCTTCCAATGTCTTTTTAAAATCAATATCACTGACCTAACCTAACCTTAGGCCTCTTAGGTTCCAACATTCATATTGATTATCATCAATATAATTTTGATTTATTATTAAAGGGTTTAATTTGGAATAAATATGAAATTTTATAACTATACATCAATTCTGTCCCGGTTAATTGAATATTGCAGGCTGTATTACCAATAACTATATTAAAATTAATCCTAATTGGTTCAATCATAATCTATGGCAATGTATCAGACAAATGAGTAGAATTATTTCATACAGTTTGAATTATTTCAGTGTCATATAAAAATTATCTCATACTGTGTTTCATTGATCAGAATTAGCAGCTGATAAAACTTGAGAATTAACAGCTTCAAAGTGTAAATATGTTTCAGCTGTAGCAGCAGCCATGTGGTAAGTTTGATTTTTTCCTCCACACTTCTGCATTCCATTCTTCAATTTAATTCTCATTTTTTCTCAATATCAGTATAGCAATCTCAATGTTAATAATACTCCACAAATTTAAGTTTAAAATCACACAAAAAGCAAGCAATAGTATATTATTGGTGTACAACATTACATAATGAAAATCAACAAACTTTTTTTTATGTTACTAAATCTTAATACTGCACATCTTGAAAATCTGAGTTAGCTTCATTAAATGAAGGGGGTCTTTTGTGTTAGAGGGATAAAAAATAAACTATAACCAAATACTATTCTTAGAAATAAGGCATTGTAACAATGTAAAACTTCTTAAACGAGGCACTATGGTACAAGTACATTAATACAACTCTTGACGTTTTATAAGAATTCTGTAAGTAGATAGATATGGGCACTTGAAACATCATACTTTGAGCTAAAAGTAAGACATATATCTCAACTTGATTTTGGCAAACCATATAATGCTTAAAACTGTAAATGCAATCCTCTCAGCTTTTAAGAACTCTCCATCATTTAGCAACAAGATCATACATGTGTCTCAAATTTTGGGAGGAGATTTAAATTCACAGAAAAACATAGCTTTAAAAACTAGTGTTGAGAGGAGATTTATTCACAAATCCTTCATAGACTAATTAGTGATAAATAATTACATATATTCATTGGTGTATTATAATTGTTAGAATTTGACACTTTTCTGATATAATTTTAAGTTGTATTATGTTTATTTTATATTATGTTGTAGTTGTCATTGTATTGTTAGGTGAAAGAGTCATACCTTTTAGAGTGTTGAATGTATGGTAAGTTGAGTGAGCAAAAAGCAATCGTAGTTATTGTACATTGTAAATTTGTATTCTAGTCAAACAAGCAAACATGTAGCTTTGCTCTATATAATTATGTACTTCTTATTCAAGTGATGTAGTAAGAACTCTTTTCTACAAATTTTATTTTGATGTTTTTTCTGGTTTTTCTTCTTTTTTTACAGCAAATTGTGTTTTTCTAACATGGTATATAGAGCTTAATTAATCTTAAGGATTTGCGAGGAAACAAAACCAATGAGAAACTTTGTGAGTTAGAAAAAAACAGCTAAAAAACCTTTAAACACTATAAATGGCTTCCAACAATGGCTCTTTACCTCCACCTCCTATATTTAAAGGAAAAAACTATCATTTGTGGGCGGTAAAAAGGGAAACTTATTTCAAAGCTCAAAGTTTATAAAATACAGGACTGGCAATCAGATTCCAACTCATCAACACATGACCCCAATTAAAGAGGGCCTCAAGTTCTGTTTATAGTATAACCTGAACTTTGAAAATTTGTATTGATATCTTTAATTTTTTAAATTCTGATCACTTTAATATTTTATATTTGCACTTTTTCCAAAAATACCCAAATTTTGAAATTAATAATTGCACTTTTGAATCCAATTCTGATTTGATTCAATTTTTAATTTGATTATGTGATTTTGATTTGATTCTGATTAGTAGTTAAACTCTATGTATTAACAACTTTGTGTTGCTAATTCCTATGCTTAACTTAATTGATTTTCCTTGGTACTAATTAACTGTAGGAACACAATGGTACTAATAGATTGCTTGCTAGTAAACACTGCAGAGTTGATCATTTGTTGACACAATGGTGAAAAATTGTAGATTTTTTGATATACCACATAAGATTAGAAAGTATGAATCTAAATATGAGAAGCGTAAGAAAAATATAAAAAACTTGATGTGTTAACACAATCTCAAGTAGGAGCTCTTGATAAATTTTTAATAAAAGAACCATTAATTTATGTTGAAAATCATAATGTTGATAACATTGATGTTGAAATTCTTAATGTGCCCATTGAAAGTGATGATGTAAATTGTTGATAATGTTGTTGGTGATGATTTTAATTTGAATAATTCACTTGATAATGAAGATAATTTTAATGACAATGTAGAGCAAGCAAACCTATTTGAATATTCGTTTGATATATTTGATCCAAGAAATTAGGATGCACTTGATTTTAAAATGATTGATTTATTAGTTACGAAAGATCTTAAAAGAGATTTTTGTATTGTTAAGGGGCCTAAGGATAATTCAAAGAGACGCTTTATGGCTAATTTGTATTCTAAGTTTTATCAAATAAAGATAAGTGTAATAGAGATTGACTTGTTTATTCGAAAGAGTTTGATAGAGTATTTTGTTTTTGTTGTAAAGAATTTAAAAAAGGATTGGTAAAGGCCAATTAAGAGTTTAAGTGATTGAACACATATTGGTGAAAGACTTGTAGAGCACGAGATAGTCATAGGTCATGTTCAAATATGATTACTTGATATGAATTATGTCAAATACTAAAAAAATGGTCAAACTATTAATAAAACAACTCAAAGATGAAAGGAATAACAAAAACATATTTTAAAAAGAATTATATCAATAGTGAAATTATTTACTAAGTATAGTTTCGCTTTTGTAGTTCTCAAGAGATATTGTAACAAAATAGCGATCATAATTTTTTAGGTTTAATTGAAATGTTGGTTGAATTTGACTCAAAGTGTACAAGAACATGTTACATGTATTACATATGACGATGTTCACTTTAATTATCTTGGCCATAACATAGTTAATACTTTTCCTTGTTTTTGCAATTAAACTGAAATCGTTAGAAAAATCAAACAAGTAAAGTCTTTCTTAGTGATACTTCATTGTGTTATTAATAATTTGAAATTAGATAAGTCTAGAACCATATAAAATTTCTATGTAAGAATCTAAAATTGCTTTAGTTATAGAAAAATATGAGATCTATCTAGAATTTGGTATTAATTACGAAACTCTTAAAAATGTATCTTGAGTTATCTATTTGTACCTATAAATACTCCCATTGTTCTTTGACATTAAGGATCAAGAAAATTGTGAGTTTTCTATTAGAAATACTTTCCTTCCTCTATCAAAGTGGTATCTAGAGCTTGGTTGTGAGAGTTGAGAGACGACGACTCGTGATTGCATTACTTTCCTCTTCTTAAAAAAGAGAATTATGAAAAATGATGTCTTCGTATGAAAGCATTGCTTGGCTCTCAAGGTGTATGAGAGATTTTGGCAAAGACAAGGAATAAAGATTAACAAGATCTGGCTCTCAATCATCAACATTTGGATGAATTAATGTTTGAGAAGGTTTTCGATGCTACGAATTCAAAGGAAGCTTGAGAGATTTTGGAGAAACCACTTCAAGGCATTGACAAAGTGAAGAAGATAAGAATTCAATATCTAAGGAGAATTTGGAATCTTTGAAGATGAAGGATTCCAAATCAATTTCAGATTATTTCTTAAGGGTGAAGATAATTGTTAATCAAATGAATAGATATGGAGACAAGATAGAAGATGTTCATTTAGTGGAGAAGATTCTTCATTCCTTGACTCATAAACTCGATTATATGGTGTGTGTTATTAAGGAATCAAAAGATGTTGATTCAATGTCCATTGAGGAATTAGAAGATTTTTTGCAAGCTAAAAAAAAAACATTGAAGAAAAGGAAAGAGGAGCCATTATAGCAAGTTTTCAAGATCAAAGCTTCTTTGAATGATGACAAATGATTCAATAATCAAAATGGACATGGACATGAAAAAGGAAGAGGATGAGGGTGTGGTTGTGGCCAAGGAGAAAAAGGAAGAGGCATCAATGGTGAATAAACTACAAAGAAAGAAGTCACTCATCACCAAGAATTTGTGGAAGAGGAAGATGTTATGGCTAATATCAAAATGAAAGAAGGTACGACAAATCTAAAATTGAATGTTATAACTGTCATGAATTTGGTCATTTTTCTTGAGAATGTCGTAATGATCCTAATCAATAAGAACAAGAGGCTAATTTTATTGACAAAGATGAAGAGCCAACTTTGTTGCTAACACTCAAGGAAGAAGATAAATATTAATAGTTCATGGTACTTGGACAATGGTGCAAGTAACCATATGTGTGGATACAAGCTCCTTGTAATGCTTGTTGTAAAACCCTCTGTTTCACTTGATTAATCGCCTTTTGTTGTTCAAAATTAATAGATTCATTTTTGTAATTTTTGCTTTGAGATCTGATCGAGGAGGTGAATTCACTTCGAAGGAGTTTAATGAATTATGTGCAAATCGTGAAACTCTCCATCCGCTGACAATTCCAGGATCTCCGCAACAAAATGGAGTAGGTGAGAGAAAGAATATAACTATTTTGGACGAGTTTTGGGCTGAAATAGTTTTTTGTGCGGTCTATTTGGAAAATCACTCTTTGACTTCAAATGTCAAAAACCAAACCCCTGTAGAAGCATGGGATAGAAGCAGGCCTAGTGTTAATCACTTGTGTGTCTTTGGGAGCATATCATATGCATATGTGCCATAACAAGAAATATCCAAGCTTGATTATCGAAGCATTAAACATATCCTTTTTTGCTATGATCCGCATTCTAAAGGTTACAAGTTGTACAACCCATGCAATTGTAAGTGCAAAAGTTTTTTATATACAATCCTCTGGTTAATATTTTGCTAATAACAAATACATATAAATAAAGAACAACTATCTCCCAGTTATATATGTTAAGTGTGTAGAATCAATGAAAAACTTATAATAATAACTATTCAAAGTAGTATAGATTACAAGTACTTTAGAAATCTTCTATTAGAAAAAATATAAAATAAATAATGTGGAAACAAGCGTAACAAAACATGTCTCGCTATATAAAGATTTATCCTTTAATGACTAGACGAAGGCAAAAGAAACCAAGACTCTACTTCAGCTTCACAACGTAAAGTCTGGTGACACGCACCCGCGTTGTTGCAAGCTTCAGTTGACTTTGGGATGCAAGCAATGTAGTACCTCGGTTTCCTCTAATAAACCCAACTAGATTATGTTCCTTTACATCAAATTCATAAGCGTAACAAGAATTAATATGTCTCTATCTTTGATAAGTTTTACAAGAATTCTTCTGCCTCTGCCTCTAATAATCTCATCAAGCGCATGACTCTCAACTTTTACGTATCCTCTAATAAAGTCAACATCTATGGAAAAGTCAATGCTCTGACAAAGGCAATGCATCTGGAAAAGACAACATATTGATAAAGTCAATGTCTCTGGAAAATTCAACGCTCTGACAAAAGTTGATGATATGATGATCTACAAGACATCCTTTGATTAATGTACCCTCTGTCTGTGTGCATCCTCTAATAATCATCCATAATATATTTTTTTTCTTCTAAAAACCTGCTTCCTCTTATAACCTAGTTGCTTTGATGGTATGAAAGATAGTACTTTGACTGTTCAATCCTTTCATCCCGATAGTGGCACAACTTGCTCTTCCTCAAATAGTTACTTGAAAAAGTACAATGACCCTCATGAACCTCAACAATAGGATGTTCATGGTCTTAATGAATATGTTCTTTATGACAAAGTCTGTGATAATGAAGATATTTTGATTGTTTGTCCCTATATAGATGATCTTATATTCACTGGGAACAATCCATGTTTATTTGAAGAGTTCAAAATGTCCATGACCCTTGGGTTCGAGATGACTGATGTTGGACTCATGTCATACTACTTAAGCATATAAGTAAAACAATTGGAAGAAGGTATATTTACTTCTCAAGAAAACTATAGAAAAGAAGTTTTGAAGAAATTTAAAATGTTTCATTCAATCTACTGAACAACGTACTACAAAGGAAATCCAACTTTTCAAATGCTTGTGATGCCCTTGGATTTCTTGAATCAATGCGTAGTAATGAACATATGAGTTTTTTGAAGTATGCTATGGGTGAGGATGAAATGATGGAAAAATTGACTTGTGTTGATAGTGTAGGACAAATGGATTATTCAGTCTTTCGTGATGTATTAGCATTTGATACTTCATATCAAAAGAATAAGTATATGTATCATTTAGTTTTTTTTTTCTTCTGGTGTCAATCATCACAATCAAAGTATAGTTTTTGGTTCTGCTATTGTTGTTAGTGATATAGAGGTTACTACCATTCCTTAGATGTTCCTTGGAGAGACCTCAACGAGAGATGGTGTTGTGGCAGGAGTAGCCAAGAATGAGGAGCATCGTACAAACGTGAAAGCAATGTTAGATGATTATTATAGTGATTGCTTGGAGATCTCAGGCCCTGCCATTCCTATGGTTAATTTGATCAGTTCTAATGAAAACGAATACATCATGGGGTAATTTGCTGATGAGGATGTTCGTTCAGATTGAGAGGCTATGTCTAAAGAGTCATATATCTTTTATGGCGATCAACATCGATTGTGCTATTGTAGCTTGTCTCTAGTTGTAAGGTCTATAATGTAATTTTTATTTTGATACCTAGTATCTTGGTGGGTATATGTATTTTGTTGAAAAGGTATCTATTTTGATGTAGTATACACTTGGTGGGAGCCACATGTGATTATTTTAAACATGATGGTTGTATTTGAAGTTTCAATAACACAATAAAGGAGTTTGAATTGTGTTATGGTTTGTGAAAATTGTTTTTAAAATTTAATTATGACATGGTGATTAAAGAAATTTCAAAAATAAAAGCAAAGGGAAGAAGAAGAACACACAAGGAATTTTATACTGGTTCACACCAACCTAGCTGACTACGTCTAGTTTCTTCACTTGAAGAATTTATTCCATTAATTCAACCTGAATTACAACAAACTACTTAACCTCGCCCATTTAAGTCCATCAAACTTTCTGGTTGCTCCTCCAACACGTTGAGGCAAATACAACAGCCACTATCGGGCCAATTTACAAGAATTTGTTTTGTAAGTGTTTAACTCTCAATGAGGGGATATGTATGTATTTAACACTCTAGCACTTAAATGAATATATATTTGTACAAGTGCTCAATATTTAATCAGTAATTATATTTGAAATTATTTTAAGTGTTTGATTGTTGATCAATGTGTATTATGTTCAAAGTAGGATCAATGTTGAGCAAAATTCCGCAAGTGTACAGATTTGTCAAGTACTAGTATGTAAGATTATCGTATCCACATAGATAAATTTAACAACTTCCAAACTAATCAACATGTTATATTATTTAGACTAATAAAAAGTATTATTGGTTCACGATAACAAAAATGTAACGATAGCATAAAAATTATGATGAGAGTATATAACAACACAATTTTAAATTAATGGAAAGTAAACATAGGGTCATGGTTTCACATGTAATATTAAAACTATTAACAAAGATTTTTCATTCAATGTAATATTTTTTCCTCCTTTGATTGATCATACAAAAATATAATTTAGAGAAAGCATAAAGAACCAAGAGTTGACTGATTGAAAGATTAATATCTAGGTTTTATCATACAAGAATTCTAATCTCAATTATCCTATAGATCTACCAATTAATTGTAGTTGATCACTCATCAATTGATTGACTAAGACATACAAAGGTCAACCATCCCAAACATGTAAACAAAACAATAGAATAATTTAATTGAGATAAACAACAAAAATCTAAAATAAAACTAGAATTTAAAACTAAGACATAGTAAAAAGGTATCTTAATCACAAGATTCACCAAAGACCATAGAAGAGAGCTTAGTTACTCATTGACATGTAGAAAATAAAGTAAAAAAATAGAAGTATTCATGGGAAAAGAAATAAAACCCTAAAAGAGTATGAATTTTTGCCCTAAAATCTAAGACGCTTTACTCCTACTCCTAACATTACTAAGTTTCAAAAGTGTTTGTCCTTTTTTCTCTCTCTCATTTTTTCTCCTCCAATTTTGTTTCTGATTTTCTATGATAGTGTTTGGCCTTTGCTTTTGAATGTTTTTCCCTTTTTAAGATAGCAAGACCATCCTAATTTTATGCAACAACCTTGCCCCTGCTTTGGTAACACTTTCTTATCATAAAATTCAATCTCCTTGAAGTGTGCAGCAAATTCTTCTTGTAGTCATACATTGGAATATTAAACTTGATATTTTTGCACTAAAAACTTAGTAGATTTGACCAATTTGAATTATTTTATCATCTTATTACCAATTCTGCAAATATCATAAATAAATGAATAAATAAGAAGAAGTTGAAATCAAAACTATAAAATAAGATAAAATAGAAGATAAATACTCTATTAAAACCCTATAAAAATAGGTTTATTATGCTCAATATTCATAAAATAATTATGTTTGAATTTATTCTAAGTATTTTATTGTTGGTAAATGTGTTTTATGTTCAAAGTAAGATAAATTGTTTGTGTCAATGTTCTTTAAAATTCCAAGTCCAAACCTTGATCTGAAGTTTGTCAATGTTGTTGTCAATTATTTTCAGACTTTATTGTTATGGATTTTCCTAGTTTTTGCAAAGTAGTTTGATGAGAATTATTGTAAGATTTTATAATTACAATTTTATATCTGGTACTTGCTGAAACAAAAATAGTTCCTTTTATAGATGCAATTATGAATGTTTGCCTTGCTTCAACATTAAATTGAAATTTTACCTTGTTTTAATTTTTTTTCTTTTATGAGTTGATGCTTTGAATCGATGCAATCAAGTGTTGTTTCATTTCTAACCATTTCTGCAGATTTAAAAATTATTACCGTTTGCATATTTCAAGTATGTGCAAACTATTTATGCCAATTAAACATACTTAGCCAAATATTTTTATTCGGTGCATTTGGTAGGTAACCGGTTGAGAATTTTGTCTAGTAGTTTCCAGTATCAGGACCAGAGACAACATATGCCTGTATCAGGGTCTGATATGGAATCCTCCAGATTTTATCATAGTTACATCTTTATAACATACACAACTTCCCTAATCATTGACCTTCACCAAAGGCATTGACTTTTTTATATGTGTTGACTTTTTTATTATAAACATTGACTTTTTCAATATTAATATACGATGCATTGACTTTTGTTAGAGGTATTGACTTTAGCCAAATGAATTGACCTTTCTCAGAGTCAGACAGATGATATTCAGAGTTAGATGTCAATGTGTGAATGTTAGATGTAACACTCTAAATTTCTCAGTAAAATGTAAGTAATATTCTGATTAATTTTTCTTATACATGCATGCTTTAATAGAAAATTTTATATATATTTAATCTAATTGCTAATATAAGTTTTTAATATTATATTTATTTTATTTATTATCTTAAAAATAATATTATTTTGTTACGAGTACTTGGAAGAATAAAATTTTAATTATAATATTCTTTTTCAATCTCCACATCATTATGTAAACAAATCAAAAATATGTGCAACATGTTGTGGTATGAAGTGATCTCCAATTTTATCCTTCAAAACATTACTTTATTATTATGTTTAGATTTTCTTTTGTTAAAACAGCTCGAATCATATTAAATTTCGAATTCACTTTTAAAAGCCAAATTAAAATAAACATAACTACATCTATAGAATTTAATAGATATTTATTTTCTATATGTATGAGATTTTATATTAAAATGTTATTTGTTAGTTCTAATTACTTTTTAGTAATATTTATTTATTTAATTTAATATATTTTTATTACGATTTCATATAATTTAAACATAATTGATTAATATTTTCTATCATGTTAATTTTTGTATTATATATAATATTTTTCTTTAAATTTGTACTTTAATGTAACTTATAATATTAAAATAATATTTTATAAATTATAATTTGTATAATTAAAAATTAATCTAATTTAAATCACATTGGATCAGATTTTTTTTATAGTTATCATTTAAACCAAATCCAACCGTATGTATCTTTGGACGGATGATATCATCTCAAAACGAATCCAAACAGTAGAAAGAGCGTAGGGTGTATGATACAAGTTGGAAGTGGATACATAGAGAGAGTGAGAGCGTTAGGGTGAGAAAGTGTAGAGAGAGACGAAGAAATGGGAGACGCAGTGACGGAGTTGAGTAGCTCGAAGATGTTTGGCGGTTACAATAAGAGATACAAACATTACAGCAATACCCTTGGTTGTTCAATGAACTTCCACATTTACTTTCCTCCTTCTCCTTCTCCTTCTCCTTCTGACTCTCTTGATTCTAAGAACAAAGTACTATTCCCTGTTCTCTATTGGCTCTCTGGTCTCACTTGCACCGACGAGAATTTCATTTTCAAGTCAGGTGCTCAACGCGCCGCTTCCCAACAAGGCGTTGCATTGATCGTCCCCGACACTTCTCCAAGTAATCTTACATTATCATTTTTATTTTATTTTATAAATTTCTCGGTCATTCCTTCTAATTCGTGATTCATTCATCTTTCAATCACTTCAACAGGAGGCTTGAATATTGATGGAGAAGCCGATTCTTGGGACTTTGGTCTAGGTATGTTTCTATATATCTATCGCTTCCTTCCATATCTTTTTCCCAATATGTTTCGAACCTTTGGAATATTAACATGATCGTTCACTACAATTCTGACATTTGACTAAGGAGGGGCGGTGAGAGCTTCGGCAACACGGGAGGAAAGGGAAAATGAAAAATAATAGTTCAAAATTGGGGAACCGAAAAAATGTATTGGACGAAAATTTTAGAGGCTTAGATAAATTCTCCAAATTCTTTTCATTTCTTTACAATAATCTCAAAATTAAAAATATAGGTACCTTGGGTTGGATCTATTGTGCAAAGTGATAGAGAAACAGATGGACACGTAAATCATGTGAGTGACTAAACCTAGCTAGGTGAGTAGAGGCATTATTTGTGATTAAAATGTGCTTCTTAAGCAAAAATAAAATTTTATTGCATAACTATAAAACAATTGATGTGGTATTTTTTGTAATGGCTAATGTTAATACTTAGTATTGTTAGTATTTTACTGAGGGTGAAGATCGAACCTGCGACCTCCTTATCACTCCACTCCCTAACTCCCCTATCCCAGCCACCAAGCCAACCTTATATCCTCCACTCTTTTATCTTATATACGTATAACACAATCCTTTATCTTTTTTTTCTTTTCCATTTCATCCCTTTATCTCTTAGTTGTGGAGGGACACCGATAAATCTTTTAGAAACTATTAAAATAGGCTTAGATAGATCTAAATGACATTTGTGAAGACTCAATTCATAATAGAACATAGTTGCATTTTTTGATCCAAAGAGCTGATCGCACGTGATGGAGAGGATATTTTATGTTGTTAGAGAGGAATTTAGAAAATAAAATAAAAGAATTCCACACTTGCATTCTCCACCTAGCATGTGAAATTTGAATTTAAACATAAATATTTAGTTAATCAAATATCTAAACAACGGCTTTACCTTGAGATGTGCAATATACATTTTTCTTTGCAGAGGATATCTTAATTGCATATTTACATTTGTCGGAACAGGTGCAGGATTTTATCTCAATGCTACACAAGAGAAATGGAAGAATTGGCGTATGTATGATTATGTTGTCAAGGAATTGCCAAAACTTCTAAGTGATAACTTTCCACAGCTTGACACATCAAAAGCTTCTATATTTGGCCATTCTATGGGTGGGCATGGTGCACTAACTATCTACCTGAAAAATCTGGATAAATACAAGGTATTCATCGTATGGAAACCAAAAACTTCTCATTTCAATATAGCCGAAGGAGTTACTTGGAAAACCTTGGCAATGTTCTTAAAATTATGGTTGGTTATGCTGTTGAAATAACTGATTATTTGTTATTAATTGCTTTCCCTGACTGAGATACTTCACATCAATATATGTTTGGACTGCAAGTTGACTGCCTTAGTATTATGTGTGAATGTATTTTCATTCCTACCAATCTCAATCGCATTAGAACAGTTTGAGAAATATCCATGATGTATAAGGTTTGTGATTTCAGATATTTTTTAGGATACTTCGTAGTTTTGATGAGTATAAAGCTTACCTTGTAAATTAAACCTTTTGTATCCAATCTAATTGTTGAAAGATAATCTCCCAAAATAAGATAGTGCTCTCACTTGATATGTCCCTTATATATATATATATAGATTTAGATATAGATATGATAGCTTCTTTTCCCACCCCCTAATGCCCTCCGGATTGGCCCATCCGGAGGTGTATTTTGGGGGCTTTTGAGAACATAAGGGGTGGGAAAAGAAGCTATCCATGGATATAGATATATATTTTCAGATTATGGATATATAGAACGAGTTAGTGGGTAAATGGGTAAGTGTTGGAGTTTTTAAATGTATCTTTGTTAAAATCCTCTGTTACCATTCAGGGGAATAGGTGGCGTTACTGTTCTTTGGAAGGGTATATTATTGAAGTTCATCAATAGCCTTGTTTTCTTTTTCTTTTTTAGTTTCATGGTATAATGATTGCAGTACGATTTCACATGTTTTCTTAAAGGTGGGTAAGGACTTGGCTTAGAGTGTTGGTGGTGACTTTCCATATATGTTGCCTCCTATTCCTATCATCTTTCTTCTCTGCACTAATTCTTAATTCTAAGCTAGGATAGGAGTAGGACATGCATTTTGGAACTTTCATTTCTTTAGGTGATCTTTGATCTATAAAAGCTTCTGAATAAGAATTGTTGTGCAACAAAAGTTTTTTCTATATCAGTAGGTTTGTACCTAGGGTCAACACCAACAAGTCTGTGTTTCTTACCTTATGTAGGTGGATGTACTTATTAGACCCATTTAAGAGCTAGTGCCTATGCTTTATACTAATGAAATAGTTCTATTTGATGATTTTAGGAGTTGTTTTAATTTCTAAGTCGAAGCTTGTAAAGAAACATTGTAATTAGATTACGGTAGAGTATGAAATTTAATCTTATTACATTAAAAACAATGTCCTGGAGCTAAAAACTGGGGATTGCTCATTGCTGCATACCACAACTTGCAAAGTTAAGCTATCTCATATCCACCTTACAAGGTTATGGGAATGCAACATTGACGATTTGAGTTGGGTGGATGAAATAAAGAATGATTCAATATAATTTGTGATTGTAAGATGGCTAACATTCTGAAAATAAAGCTTGATCCGTTATAACCATAAGTCCTGCAATGCTTTGAGCAGTATACTGCCAGTATGAGTAAAAAATAGGTGTGGTGGAGATGGGAATGTTGAGGCAGGATAAATGGACATACAAGACTTTAAAATGAATATATTCATCCCGGGGAAGGTTGGAGTAGCAGTGTAGCACTTGTTGACGAGAGGATGTGCACTCGTTTCATTTATAGTTTATTGTTCCATATGCATGCACTTAGAGCTGCAATTTGCACTTAAATTTTGTATTCATAACTCTTTAAGATTGTTGCAAGTTAGAACCACCAAATATATCATTCTTCTGGTGATATTTTTGGAGTTCGTAGAAGTCTATTATCGAAGACAACAAATAGGACTCTACCTTGTTATTTTTATGATAGTATACTGTAGTTCTTATTGGGAATTATAACTTAATTTTATTCTTCTGTGGTTTCTTGCATTATTGTTACAGTCAGTTTCGGCCTTCGCACCAATAGCAAATCCTACAAATTGTCCTTGGGGACAGAAGGCATTCACTAATTATCTATGTGGCAATAAATCTGATTGGGAGGTAAACTAGAGGGGAAACTAACATGTTTGATTTAGTTATAAAGTCTTGATATATTTCATTATAATAAGCTGTTGAGAAATGCAGGAATACGACGCCACACATTTGGTAAAGAAGTATCCCAATGTATCTACCACTATTTTGATTGATCAGGTACAAGATCATGTGATTTTTATGTATTTACTTTATTTTAATTGCGAATTGTATAAAAGTGAGCGACAGAATCTTAGCTGCTACCTTCCTTTCAGATTTTATTGAATTTGTATTTGAGAAATCAGTTTTTGAAAACAAGTTGAATAAATCAAAATGATATAGGCCAGATATAATGCTGTTTATCGCAGAGAAAGGTTTCAAGTTATTACAAAGATGCTCCTATACTCTTGAATTCTTGATGCTTCTTATTATTGCTCCAATTTTCAGGGGGAAGATGACAAATTTCTGTCTGATCAACTGCTGCCTCACAAATTCGAAGAGGCATGCAAGAATGGCAATGTTCCGTTGTCGTTACGATTTCAACCTGGTTATGATCACTCCTACAATTTTATTGCCACCTTCATTGATGATCACATCCAGCATCATGCTCAAGCTCTTAGGCTTAATTAAGTTGTGTGCACTCTGATGATCTAGAACTGTTCTGTTACACTTTAGAGTCTACTCATGATTCTATTGCGAGTTGTGATACTATGGTTTGTATTTGACTATGGTTTGGAACTTTTTTCGTGTTTTCATGCCAGTTCAAAAATAATGCTATGTCTATGAAATGTACAAGATCATTTTTGCACGTACGAAATAGAAAAAAACTTCTCATAAGACTTACGAAAATGACAACTGAAATATTAACTTTCATTGCTTCTGAGAAACCTTTAAATACAAAAAATTGATAATCAGAAATTAATAAAAATAAAATTACCCTTAAATTTGTAACAGCCTATTATTAATTTGAAACAATTCATTACCTGTCATAATGCCATTAATTAAAACTCATAATCATAGAAATTCTACAATGAACTCTAATAATAGGTGCTGGTCAGTATTGTTAACACTCCTCTGGATCAGTAGCAGCTACTGACATCAATTTTCCTTCTTAAGTTCTCAAAACTTCTTTTTAAAAGAGCATTTGTAAAGATGTCTATCAACTGGTCTTTTGCCTTGCAATATTGTAACAAGACTTCTCTTTCCTTTTGAATTTCTTTAAGAAAATAGAGCTTAATATTGAAATGCTTAATCTTCCCATGCAATTATTGCTTGATTATCTACAAACACATCTGTGACTGCTTTAGCAGTTGGTTGTGCCACATGATATTGTTTCTTTGAAGACCAAGAAAATACTCCATAACCTAATGTAAAAGAGTAGCATGAAGTGCTTTTCACATCATCCAATGATCCTGTTAGAATATTAGAAAATATCTTATAATATTTTTTATATTATATTAGAGTATCTTAAATTATTTCTTAGGATCAATTTATAGTCATAGAGATATCTTAGAATATCTTTCATTATTATTATTATTATTATTTATTCCTGATTTAAGATTGAGTTTATGTTTCTCTATAAATAGAAATTAATATTGAATGTTTTGTAATGAATTTAGCATAAATCTATTATCAATAATATTCAAACTCTTATTATTTTTTCTCCTCATTTTCTCTAAAATCCCACAACTTCAACAAATCCTTCTCCATCCATCACTGCTAGAAAATCCATGAATATTAAATTCTTGATTATACTTGAACCATACTCCATAATCAAGAGTTCCTTTAATACATCTAAGTACACGTTTAACATCATCTTGAAGATGTACTTCTTTTGTACAATGTAAGAACCTTGAGAGAACACTCACATAATGCAAAATATCAGGCCTTGTTGTTGTAAGGTACATGAATCAACCAATAAGACTTATAAAATCAACCACATTAACCTTTTATACACCATCATCCTTGCCTAGCTTCTGTTTCAAAAACATTAGAGTACACATATGTTTATAGTTTTCCATTTGAAACTTTTTCGGAATCTTCTTTGCATATTTCTTCTAATTGATGAAGATTCCCTTTTTATTTTGTTTGAATTCCATTTCGAGAAAGAAAGTCATTTTTCCATAGTCAGTCATTTCAAAGACCTTCACTATATTTTGCTTAAACTCCTCAACAACTTCTTGTAACCAATAGATCATCGACATGCAGAGAAACAATTAAAATATCATAATTCAAGCACTTCACATAAAGAGCTGACTCACTAAGACTCTTTTTAAAGCCAATACTCAGCAAGTACTCATCAATCATGTTGTACCAAGCCCTCAAAGCTTGCTTCAAACTGTACAAGGCCTTTTTAACAAAAAGACTTTATCTTCTTGCCTTTTAATTGCAAATCCTTCAGGTTTCTCAACAGACATATCATAAAGTAATCTAGTTCCTCTAATAGGTGGATCACCAACATTTTCATCTTTTATTAAAGATAAATCAAAAAATTGATTTTGTTCATCTTTCTCTCAACTCCATTGTTTATCTTCAACAAAATGAACATCTCTACTTATTAGAATCTTACTAGTTTGTGGTTGAAAGACTCTATAAGCCTTGGAAGGTGTGCTATAGCCAATAAAGATTCTTGCCTTAGCCTTTTTATTTATTTATCTAATTTATCTCTTTTGACGGGAAACATAGGTATAACAAATTTATCACAGAACCAACCACTTACTGAATCAATCGATTGTCAAATCGATTGTGAAAAAGTTTTTCATCAGGAATGAGTTCTGTGATCAACCAAATCGATTGGACAATCAATTGAATTAAGTTTCTTAAACTGCAAGTTTTGTGGCAATCGATTAGGTAATCGATTGAAAGAATGAACTGGTTAATCATTTATCAGAAACATGTTGCATAATCGCTTGGCACATCGATTTCAATCAAAATAGCTGAGCTACTGTAACAAGCCAAATCGATTGGCAAATCGATTGGATTAAAACATTGGAGCCACTGTGACCAGCCAAGTCGATTGGCAAACCGATTGGATTAAAACATTGGAGTCACTGTGACCAGCCAAGTCGATTGGCAAATCGATTGCATTAAAAACTTTAATATTTTGAACAAAAGGTTTATAGCCATACCATGCTTCAAAAGAGTTTTCTGTTGCACAACCTTTGCAGGAAGCCTATTTAGTAGAAAAACATCAATGTTAGCAACCTAGAATTTATTTGGAAGATCTTTCTCATTCATCATACATCTAGCCATCTCCATTATTGTTCTATTCTTCCTCTTACTTCCTCTTAACTTCTTCATTTTGTTGTGGAGTATAAGGAGTAGTAAGTTGGTGCTCAATTCCAACCTCTTCATAGAAATAATTGAATTGATATGAGATATACTATTTTCCATTTTCGGATCTTATAACTTCCAAAAAACTCGTGCAACTTCATATTAAAATCTCACTAAATAAATCAACACATTCAACTAAAATCATCAATGAAGACAATGTAATATGGACTTCTTTTAAAGATAATTCAGGTTGCGGTCCTCCAAGGTTTGTATGAATCAATTGCAATTTAGGTGATGCTCTCCAATTTGATTGAAGAAATGGAAGTCTGGATTTTTTTCCATATTGGCATGCACTATAACTACTTACATGATTTCTAATGACGACAAGTTTTCCATAATGTTTTGCTTTTTCACATACACCAGTACAACATAGTTGAAATATCCCAACTTTTTGTGGCAAAGCTCAGTAGTATTAATTTTGATTGACACCGAAACATGCACCTCCTCCATAAGACATAAAGAGAAGCTTTATCCCTTCATTTTAACCTTACACAGATCACCTCCTTTTGCATCTTAAATTAAACATATTTTGTCTACAAACAAAGCTTTGTAGCCCTTTTCAGGTAATTCGCCATCATTCAACAAATTTTGATTAATATCTGGTACAAAAAACACATCAATAATGATTTTAGTACCTGAACAACTTTCAATTGTAATTGTGACCTTTCCTTTAATTGAAATGCATTCTCCACTGCCAATTTTGACTTTTCAAATAGTTGTTATGCCCAACTCCTTGAACAAATCTTTGTCATAGGTGAAGTAACAATGTCGATTTACAAGAAAGGGGGGGTTTGAATTGTAAATGCACCTTTTAAAAATTCCTGTTAAAAACTTAAGAAAATAACTCAAGATTGATCTTGGTTGTGAAAACAGAAAACGGAGAACGTTCTTGGTTTTAACCAGAAAACGGAGAACGTTCTTAGTTAGTTAAAATCAGTAATTCAATTTATGTTTTTAACTTGATAATCAATCAAACTGAAAGTAAATAGATAAGGGAAGAGATACCACACAACAATATATCCTGGTTCACCCAACCCGGGTTACGTCCAGTCCTCACAACCGTGAGATTTTCCATTAAGTGTTTAAAACAAAGAACCTTCTTGATCTTACAACACATATTCTAGATCAACCTTGATCTGTTTCAATCTCTATTACTTTCCACCCAGAAAGCAATAACAGTACCTATCTAACTTTGATAGGATTCAATGTACTCTAAACAAACTATAAAGAAAACTCTTATAGTTTGAGTTTTTACAATTGGATTGTTTTTGACAGAATCTGAGATTTCTCAACTCTTGTTTGAGAATTGATTCTTTACAAAGGATCTAATGATAATTACGCAATCTAATATAAGGATATAGATCAACATCTGTTTTGCGAAAAATCAGAACTTCAAGTAGTATGTGATTGATTTCAGGATTTTTTCAGCACTTGAATTTCTTACTTTGATCCTGGATATTGACCTTCTATTTATAGGCATTAGAGGCCTTTAATGAAGGCCAAAAGAGCTGTTGATAGTTCTCTGAAGTTTGACTGAAGGCAATATATCAGATTAAAAATAATCCAGTTTTGAAAAACTGCTTTCCCCTCTTTTTTGACTTTTCTAGTTTAGCATTAAAGCAGTTTTGTCTTCTAGTTAAAACGCCTTTGACGTTTCTCCCTTGATCTTGGATGGTACAGTCTTGATCTTGAGTCTTGAATGTAGCCATAGGAGTTTGGAGAAGAATTATAAGCCATTGCATAAGAGAATGCACAACTGCTGAATTTATGCAGAAAACG
>NC_021163.2:33706174-33710975 GCF_000331145.2 Cicer arietinum | reverse complement strand
CTGTTGATAGTGCTCTGAAGTTTGACTGAAGGCAATATATCAGATTAAAAATAATCCAGCTTTGAAAAACTGCTTTTCCCTCTTTTTGACTTTTCTAGTTTATGCAGAAAACGGAGATTGATTATCAATCTGGGTCTGTCAATTTGAACTTTCTTGAGATTTAATAATCAATCTGGAGTTCCTATTTTAATCATTCTGGATGTCTTTTGCAATGTCTTATCATATATCAAGTTTGATCAAACTTTCTTAACAGTTTGATTTTTAGAGTTACAAACTGTCTTGATTTTTGTCTGACTTTGAGTCATTTTATTTTAGAGATCAGATAACCTTTTTGAGCTTGGATGAATCCTATTTGTTCCTTGCCATGTGCTGATTCTATATGAATAAATTTCCAGGGCAGACTCTTTGTTAAAGAGGTAGAAAACGTTTGATCAACATGCTGTGATGAACATTTTTGAAGCTGAAGATCTTTCTCTGTTTTAATGTTCTTGTTGCTGTTTTCTTTGCTTTGCTTGATTCTGTTCTTAATTAAATTCACTCAAAAGCACATGTTAAATTAACATAACATTTTAGAATCATAATTAACTTTCTTAATTAACCTTTGTTTATTTTCATCAAAACTTTAAATATGGGGTTTGTCTCAACAATCTCCCCTTTTTGATGATGACAAACATGTTAATTTAGATTTTAATTCTGATTCTAATATCAAGTATTTAAAAGAGCTTAAACAGCTCCCCCTCCATTTGTGCAATTTTTAAATTGACAGATTTTAAAACATTGTATGCAACAAACTAGTTTTTCATTTAATTTAGAACAAAGATACAAAACTATGGGCAGAATTACATAATCAGTCTTTTTAATTCAGATTAAAAACTAACTTAATTCTCCCCCTTTGTCATTCAAAAAGGTAGCAGAAAAACAACTAATAAGCTAAGGAGGGAGAATATCCTTCTGAAGAGGAGAATTTTCCTGGATGAGGAACTTGGGAAGGAGGAGGAACCAGATGAGGAGGTGGAGGTGGAATTTCCAGCTTGGGAGCAAGTTGTTCTGTTAACCAAGTTCTCAACAGAGCAGTTTCTTGATCGTGCTGAACCTGACGTGCCATTATGATCTGAAGAGCAACCATGATGTCAAAATTTGAGGGTTCAGCTAAGCAAGGAGAAGAGTGAAGGTGAGTAGAGGGTTGAGAAGTGGTAGCAACAACAGTGTTGGAAGGAATGGGATTTGTAGAGACAGATGGAAAAGTGGCAAAGGAGGATGAGATGGAGGGTAAGGGATCAATAGATGTGTTAGATGGACAACCAATTGCTGGAAAGTTTAAAAATTTACTGATGCCGAAAATTGAAGAGCTGGTTTTTTGAGGGGATACAAATTGTGGAGACATGGTAGAAAAATGTGGATTGGATAGGAAATTACCAAAGTCGTGAGGAGGGGAGTGAAGTGTTTGAGAAAAGGAGGGAAGAGCTGAGGATAAAAAGGTGGATGTTTGCGGAAAGAGGTTTGAAGGAGTTGGGATTCTTTCTGGAGAAAGTTCTGGAGGTGGTGAAGAACGTTCTGGATTTGGTGAAGAAGGTTCTGGGGTTGTGTTGTTTGCTGGATTTTCCTCAGGGTTAAGAGGATGTGATGAGAATATAATATGGTGTGTAGTAGATCTTCTTCCTGCCGAGCGTTTGCGTTTTAAGGATGTGGGAAAAGAGGATGGAGGAGTAGGAGTTTGGGCAGAGGATTTTTTGCGCATGTGAGAGAGATTTTTGGTGGAAAATTTTGAGATTTTGATCAAAGATTTTTCAGAGGAAAGGGAGACTCCAAAGTACTTGAAGACCTTAGTCAGAACCATGCCATAAGGTACAATATTCTTCTTGTAGTCTTTGGTGGCTGAACTGTTGAGACAAACTCTCTATTTTAAAGTTTTGATGAAAATAAACAAAGGTTAATTAAGAATGTTAATTATGATTCTAAATGTTATGTTAATTTAACTTGTGCTTTTGAGTGGATTTAATTAAGAACAGAATCAAGCAAAGCAAACAGCAACAAGAACACTAAAACAGAGAAAGAGCTACAGCCTCGAAAAAGTTCATCACAGCATGTTGTTCAAAGTTTATCTACATCGTTAACAAAGAATCTGCTCTGGAAATCACTCATATCTAACAAACACATGGCAAGGAACAAGTACAAATAATCCAGACTCAAAAAGGACATTTGATCGCAAAGATTAAAGAGTTCAAACATGGACAAAAGTCATGACGGCTTAAGAACTCCAAAATTCAAATGTCAAGAAAACTTGATCAAACTAGGTATATGACAAGACTAGAACAAAGGAAATACAGAACATTCAAAACGGGAACTCCAGAATGATTATTGAAGCTCAAGAACGTTCAAACTGATAAAACCAAGAACGTTAATCATTCTCCGTTTTCTGCACATCAACAGCAGCCTTGCATCCTCTCTGTTTCAGTCTGCAATTCGATTCAAATCTTCTCCAACCTCCTCTAGCTTCACTCAAGACTCAAGACAAATAATGTACCATCCAAGATCAATGAAGAAATGTCAAAGAAAGGACAGAAGTGCTTTCAATGCTAAAACATCAAAAGTCAAAACGCTGTTTTCAAAGCAACATTATTTTTATTCTAAAAATAATGTTTTAGTCAAAAAAGCATGGCCTCTCCAACAGCTATTTCGTACATCTCCAGCCTATAAATAGAAGGCCATTATCTCAGTTCTAAGCAAGAAATTCAAGTGCCAAGTAATCAACATTATACAATCACACTTAAGCTTGAAATTCTGAAAAAACAGAGGAAACATTACCTTCTGCAAATTCGCGAAACAGCCACTGCTGCTCATTCATATATCAGTTGCGAAATTGTCATTAGATACTCTGTAAAGAATCTATTCTCAAACAAGAGTTGAGCAATATCAGATTCTGTCAAAATCAATCATTTGTAAAAACTCAAACTATAAGAGTTTCGTTATAGTTTGTTTAAGATTGCTTCCTATCAAGGTTAGATAGGTGTTGTGATTGCTTTCTGGGTGGAAAGTAATTAAGAAAGAAATAGATCAAGGTTGATTTATTCTAGGTGTTGTAAGATTAAGAAGGTTCTTCATTTTAAACACTTAGTGGAAAATCTCACAGTGTGAGGACTGGACGTAACCCACGTTGGGTGAACCAGGATAAATCTTTGTGTGGTATTCTCCTTCCTTTCTCCTTCTTTATTATACTGCATTAATCATTTGAGATAAAGTATAAACTGATTTTCTGCTAATTAAAGAACGTTCTCTGTTTTATAACATAAACCAAGAACGTTCTCCGTTTTCTGTCTTATAACCAAGATCATTCTTGAGTTATTTTCTTAAGTTTTAACATGAATTTTTAAAAGGCATATTTACAATTCAAACCCCCCTTTCTTGTAAATCGATATTGTTACTTCATGAACAAATCATGTGCTGGAGAATCACATGAGGTAAATTCAGTCGCTTGCAGTTGAGGAGATGATGGATGAGCAGCGCGTCATTTTCAGAGACATACTCATGACTTCCACAATGAGGAATTAGAGTATGTTGGCACATGTTATTAAACACTTTAGGAAAGGGCTTGAGATATGTTGACAAGTAGCGAGTGCAATCTTCTTCAAACAAGTCAGAGAGGACTTCAGTCTTGCGAATATTCAAGGCTGAGTACCATTTGTCACCAAACACAGATGGGCCTTTTGTGGGCAACTGAAGGATTGAGGCCAGAATGTCTGGAGTTAGTTTGATCTCAACTCCCTTAATTGTGGAAATGATAAGGGATTTGTCAGCAAACGTCTTTGCATTGCAATAAAATGCTCGGACAACATCTGGATAATAGCTTTCAGATGTTTGCAGGAACGAGGTCCATCCAAGAGCATCTGTGTGATGTTGGACAACATTGCCGTCAATGATGAGGTTTTCAAAAATGAAGACTCGTCCAATCCCAACTGGGCGTTGAGCCCATTTGCTTTTGAAGAGTTTGGTTTTGCTGGAAGGAATCAGAGGTGGAGTATTTTGTTTGGATATTTTAGGTGGTGGGGATGGTTCAGATTCAGACGAGGTGGAGGTAGAGGAACATTCTGGAGTGGGAGATCGATTACCGTGTGTTGATGGGAAAGGTTGTGTGTGGGGAGAGGGTTCTGGAGGAGGGACTGAGTGAGCAGGGGAACGTTCTTGATTTGGAGAACATTCTTGTGATGGAGGAGAAAAAAGAGTTTGAATAGGAGAACGTTCCAGAATTAGAGAATGTTATTGAGGTTGGGGTGGGGAACATTGTGAAGAATGTTCCGGAGAGGCGGTTTGTTTGAGGTTTTGTTTAGGAGCGAAGGTTTTTCTCTTTTGAGGGTTTGGAAGTTTCTTTCGAGCAAGGAACTGTGCAATTGTCATGGCAGATTTTGTTTTCATGGGTTTTGTTTGTGGTTTGGAGTGAGAGGGGGGGTTCATTTTGTTTAGTAAGAGGGGAGACAATTTCATTGATCAATCTCCGTTTTTGGTGTGGGTGAGTTGATTGTGAGGGTTCAGAGGAGAAAGCAGATTTGGAAGGTGTGGTAGGTTTAGTGTTTGTTGGTGCCTTTTCAGATGTTGATGTTGGATTATTTGGCGGTGTTGTTGCCGATGGAGGGCAAGAATCAGAGGAATCATCAGTCTCAGAATTTGAGATGATGAAGTAATGGGGTTTAGGGTTCAAAGGTTTTGAAGTTCCAATTCCAGATTGAACTCTCATGGAGCAATGTGCGTAAATGTGGAGGCACTTGAGCAATGTTTGGTGTGGGACGAGTATACAGTGGTGGAAGAA
>NC_021163.2:33675955-33705763 GCF_000331145.2 Cicer arietinum | reverse complement strand
GAGGAAAAGCATTTTGGGGAACTGAAGAGTGTGTGTGTCAGCACTCTACCCTCAGACAAAAAGACATGTGTATTAAATGCCAAGATTTTCCGTTTTGATTTTGAGAAGGAAAAAGTTAGATTAAAGAAAACTGTTGGTTATTCAGAACAGAGAATGATGAGTCGCGAAAAGGAGACTAATAAACGTTCTCCGTTTTCTGCAGAAGCAGAATTTATCCAGAATTTTCTGGATTTTTTTTATAATTTTCAATTTTTCTTTGATCAAATTGAAACTATCCTCGACAAGAGGCTTTGTAAAAATGTCAGCAAGTTGATTTTGAGTATCAACAAAGATTAATTCAATATCTTTCTTATTGATATGATCACGAATGAAATGATGTTTTATTTCAATATGTTTTGATCTAGAATGCTAAATGAGATTCTTAGACAAATTTATAGCACTTGTATTATCACAATAAATTGGAATACTAGAATAGCTTACAGAGTAATCTTGAAGTTGATTTTTAATCCACAGAACCTGTGAACAGCAGTTTGTTGCTGAAACATATTCAGCTTCTGTTGTGGACAAGGTTATAGTGTTATGTTTTCTACAAGACCAACTGATTAATGCTTCGCCTAAGAATTGACATGCTTCACTCGTGTTTTTTCTTTCAATTTTATCTCCGGCATAATCAGCATCACAGTATGCTATAATATCAAAATGTGAACCTTTTATATACCAAAGACCAAGATTAGTGGTTCCAACAAGATATCTAAATATGCGTTTTACTGCTGTTAAATGAGATTCTTTTGGTGCTGATTGAAATCAGACACATAATCCTACTGCAAACACTATATCCGGTCTAGTAGCAGTTAAATACAACAGAGAACCAATCATTCCTCGATACTCTTTTTCAGAAACAAATTTGCCATTTTCATTTTTTTCTAAAGAAGTAGATGGGTGCATAGAAGTGGTCATGATTTTTGACTCATTCATTTTGTATTTAATTAGCAGATCTTTGATATATTTTTCTTGACATATAAAAATGCCCTTTTCATATTGTTTAATTTGTAATCCAAGAAAGTATCTTAATTCTCCCATCATGCTCATTTCAAATTCACTTTGCATAAGTTTTGAGAAATTTTCACACAATTTTTTATTTGTTGATCAAAAAATGATATCATCAACATATACTTGAACAATGAGTAAATTATTTCCCTCTGTTTTCTTGAATAGTGTAGTGTCGATTTTTCCTCTTTGAAAATCATTTTTAATTAGGAATGAACTTAGACTTTCATACCAAGCCCTTGGTGCTTGTTTTAAGCCATATAGTGCTTTGGTAAGTTGGAAAACATGATTTGGTTTTGCTTGACTTTCAAAACCTGGGGGCTGTTTTACATACACTTGTTCATTTAAGAACCCATTTAAGAAAGCACTTTTAACATCCATTTGAAATAGTTTAATGAGTTTATGAGATGCATATGCAAGAAGTATTCGAATAGCTTCTAACCTTGCAACTGGAGCAAAGGTTTCATCATAGTCTATACCTTCTTGTTGATTGTAGCCTTGAGCTACTAATCTTGCTTTGTTTCTGATAACCTTACCTTCTTCATCAAGTATGTTTCTGAACACCCATCAAGTTTGTTTCTGACTGTCATTATTCAAGAAACACAATATCCCACTCAAATAAGAAAGTCAATGCCTATAATGGAAAGTCAAATGCTGAAATTGAAAGAATTAAGTATAAAAAGAAGAGTTAGCCGAATAAAAGACTGGTGAAGATCCAAGAACAACCTAAATCCATCCCAACTCAAATCAAGCAAGAGTATGAAAGAAGATTCGTATTTTTGAAGACAATCTAAAATAAGATTTGATTTAGATTTATAATTGATGAAAATCTTTGACCAAGTTGAAAAGAAGATATGGTCAAGATTTGAAGAAGATATGATTAAGATCTTATCAACAAGAAGATTTGATCAAGATTTTTCACAAGAATATATGAATTATTTACAAGAAGATTTGATGATAATTTGTCTACAAGAAGATATGAATTATTTACAAGAAGATTTAATCAAGATGTATCACAAGAAGATATGAATTATTTACAAGAAGATTTGATCAAGATTTATCTACAAGAACATATGAATTATTTACAAGAAGAGTTGATAAAATTCTACAATAAGATATGAACTGTTTACAAGAAGATATGGTCAAGAATTGTTTACCACAAGAAACACTCACTAGAAGATACATTTATTATTTACAAATATATGATCTATATTTTGCAAGGACAAAGCAGAAACCCTAACCTATTCTATAAATAGATACTCAAGGCTGAAGAAGCAAATTAGAGAACTTATAAGCACAAAATTTCCTAAGTCATTACAGTTTATAAGGTTAAGGTCTAGAGAAATAGTTGCTCAAACCAATGTTCCCAAATCTTGTTACAATCAACTTGTAAAAAGCACACCAATGTCCCAAACTCTTGTGCTCTAGCTTTATAGTGGCTTTTGTGTTTCTTAAGCCATCTTTAGGTTTTCATATTGTGTTGACAAAACTCGACTTATAGGGTCAATGTGTTTTGTGCCTTCAACAATCTATGGTTTTCAAGTTTTATGGAGAAAACTTGGCTTGTAGAGTCAAGGTGTTTATGTTCCTAAAAATATCTATAGGAGTCAGGTTATTTTGAGAAGACTGGCTTGTAGGGTAGGTGTTGTGTAATTCAAGTTTTGAATTAGTGGATTAAATCCCTTTGAAGTGAGGGGATTGGACGTAGCTCCCAAATTGATGGTGAACCAAGATAAATTCTTGTGTCACTTTAATCCTGCAATTATTGTTTTACTTCTGTCTCTGATCACTTAACATGATTTTTACTACTTGTATTCTAAGTAAGTCACCAAATCCGAACCAAATTTAACTAAATTAGCAAAAAGAATCCAACTTAGTCAAACACAATTCAACCCCTTTCTCGTGTTTACACCTTCAATAGACATCAAGAGCCCAATTTCAAAAATTAGAACTATACAGTGTTTGAACAAAGATCCAAGGATTCAACAATGTCTAGATTTGGTGAAGAAGTTGTTGGAGGAAACATCAATATGTTACCTTTGTTTGATGGTGAACAATTTGAGTACTGGAATGATAGGCTGAAGAGTTTCTTTATCTCACAAGATAATGAATGTTGGGACTTAATGAATGATGGCTACACAACTCCAACAAATTCAGATGGCACTTAAATTTGAAGGAAAAAGATGGATGCAGAAGAGAAAAAGATGTACAAGATGCATCACAAGTCCAGAATCTTCATGATCAATGCAACCACCTTCAAGGAATTTGATAAGTGCACCGACAAAGAAACAACAAAAAACATCTATGAAAATTTGGTTTTGACTTATGAAGGAGCCGAACAAGTTCAAGAAGCAAAGTCTAACCTACTTGTTAGAAAGTATGAGTTGTTCAAGATGGAAGAAGATGAATACGTTGAACAATGTTTTCCAGATTCCAAACTTTAGTCTTAGGATTAGAGGTACTTGAGAAGAGTTATACTACTATTGATCATATGAAGAAAATTCTTAAGAGACTGCCAAGAAAATCGAGACCTAAGATTACAACTATACAAGAAGCTAAGAATCTCAATACTCTTAAATTGGAAGAATTGATTAGCTCATTGAGATCACATGAAATTGAGCTTGCAGATGATGAGCCCAAGAAGAAGTAGCCAACTTTGGCCTTGAAATCTAAACAAAAGAAGGTTTTAAAGGCAACAACAGAATCAGAGGATAATGATTCAGATGATCAGAATATGAACTTAGACGATGAGGAGTTGGCTTTCATATTCAGAAAAATTCAGAAGATGTGGCACAATAGAAAGAAGTAATTTTCTCAAAGATATTCCTGGCAGTCCAACAAAGGAAGAGATGAAAAATCTAACAAGAAAAACATCATATGCTATGGATGCAATGAATCTGGACATGTCATGTCTGAATCTCCAAATCTGAAAAAAGGAAACATCAGAGGAAAGATTCCAGACCAAAGAAGAAGGTTATGATGGTTACATGGGACGATTATGATGAGTCCTTTAATGATGAAGAGAAAGCCAATTCGACTCTGATGACTCATACCAACTCTGCCTCTAGATCCAACTAAGACATTAATCCTGACTTTGGAAGTGAATCAATTGATGAAGAAATTGAGGTATTTTATGACTTAACCCGATCTGATTTAATTAATGTTATAAATGATTTCTTAAATAAACACCAGGAGTTGTTTCTAAAATTGAAAGCACTTAGAAAAGTAAATGAAAACATAACTAAAGAAATCAATGCTTTAAAAATTGAAATATACTTTTGTTTCAAAACCTTTCGAAAATGTCACATGTAATTTCAAAAAATATGAAGAAGTATTCTAAGACTTTCTAGCTAATAGTATGGAAAGAAGCAAGTATGCTTTTATGATTTATAGAATTAGTAGAAATGTTAAAAAAAGGTCTAGGATTTGAAGAAACAATAATTGAACCTAAACTTATTCCCTCTGATATTTTTCTTTAAGAAAGGTCACTCTAAATTATCTTGTCCCATGTTAAATACAAGGAAAAATTAAGAAAATTTTCAAGACCAACAAACCAATACCTAACCAAATTTAGTTACCTAAGAAAAAAATTATCTATATTACAGATGTTCTCAACAACCAAGTTAAAACACCAATCATGGTACCGGGGCAGTGGATGCTTGCGACATATGACGGAAGAAAAGTCTATGTTTCAAGACCTAACATTGATCAAAGAAGGCATATTAACTTTTGGAGGAAAGCACCAAGGCTAGATCATTGGGCAAGACACAGTTGGTAATGGCACCCCTCCTTCTATTAAAGATGTTTTGTTTGTTAAAGGTCTTAAACAAAATTTATTAAGTATTCTCTAGTTAAATGATGATAATTATGATATTATATTTAATTGAAAGACGTGCAAGACAATCAGTCAAAATGATGGTTTTGTACTCTTTGAAGTAACAATGTCGATTTACAAGGAAAAGGGGTTTGAATTGTAAATGCACCTTTTAAAAATTGTTGTTAAAAACTTAAGAAAATAACTCAAGATTGATCTTGGTTGTGAAAACAGAAAACGGAGAACGTTCTTGGTTTTAACAAGAAAACGGAGAACGTTCTTGGTTAGTTAAAATCAGTAATTCAGTTTATGTATTTAACTTGATAATCAATCAAACTGGAAGTAAATAGATAAGGGAAGAGATACCACACAAAGATATATCATGATCAGGATATACCTTGATAAGATCCAAAGAAGCACTTGAATTAGACAAGAGGACAATGTGAATATGTGCTTCTTCTAAAGGACCGCCATTCAAACTTGTTACTATTCCTTTGATCTGATGGGTGATTTTCATCAAGACTCTAGTAGCAGCGACTTTGGCACCATATCCTTCCAATTTAGTCCTTCCAATATTTTGATCATGAGATGTTTATGGAGGAAAGGTCAACAGTGAGATATGTGTAGGAGTACCAAAACTAAATGGTTCAAACTCATTTAGAAATTGTTGATATTTTTTTTAACCATATCATCTTAATAGAAAACATTAGATTTGATTGAATGTTGCATATAAACTGTCAAGAACGTTCTTGAGAATATTCTACTTTTCTGGAGAATGTTATGTTTTTTCTGGAGAATGTTCTGCTTTTCTGTAGAATGTTCTGCTCTTTTGCAGGATGTTCTGCTCTTCTGCAGAATGTTTTGGTACTGCTTCCAGAATGAACCTTTTTTCTTAAATTGATCATTCTATTAGATTTTGCCTTTATCGTTCTCCAGCTTTTAGGAGGAGAATGTTTATCAATCTCGGTTTCTTGGAAAGCATCATGTTGCTGCTGTTCAGAATGTTCTTCTTCTTCATCTCCTTAGCTTTAATGTTTCCAAAGGTTATAGATACTCCAAATTTTCCTAATAAGATGAGGCGTCATACTTTTCAATTCATTTGTATTGAGCATGCTTTGTCCATGTATCAATGTTCTTTCTTGATTGTTGGATGGTGTTCCTACATCACAAGTTAGTAATGATTTTGGTACCCATATTTTGAGACAGTATGAGCATTTAATTGTTGATCTTGGAATTGATTTCGAAATCTGGGTTTTAAGGGGTTTTAATCTTGATTTTGAAGAAGTTCCAGATCGTTCTCCTTTTTTCAGACTTTCTGAAGAAAGTTCTGCTTTTGTTCCAGAACATTCTCCGTTTTGAAACAACCTAGAGAACGTTCTCTTTTATGCAGATTTTTCAAAACTGGTTCAACTTTATTTGCAGAGCGATCTGCCTTTTTAAAAAACCTTTTGCTTTTAATCTTTTCATCTCTTTTCTTAAAGTGGCAAGCAAATTCCAGATGTTCAAGTTTCTTACAATATGAGCATTTGGTTTTGCATTTATCCTCTTTTCTTTACAAAACAAAAAAGTTTCCATATATTTTCATTTTTTGAGTTTTATCAAAACCAAGAATAGCTTTATCAAATATTCCCACTTGAGATCCCATGATTTTTTGAAAGGTTTCGATAGCTTTAATAAAATTTGACAAGTCATTCCTAATAAGTTCATTTTCAGTTTTAAGGAGAACGTTCTCCATTTTCGTTGCAGAACGTTCTTGATTTTCAGATTCATTATTTTCCTTAAAATGAGATTCCTGCATGTTCTGAATGATGTTTTTTAGTTCATCAATCATAACCTGAGCTTTCTCTTTTTCCCTTTTTTCTTTTAAAACTTGATCCTTTAAAGAGCAACATTTTTTAACAAGCAGATTTGAATCATTAAGTAAGCTATCAAAATATTTTTCAATTTGTTCACATAAAAGACATGGTTCATAATTTATTACCTCATTGTCTTCAGTATCTGCCATTAAATATAAGTTGGCTTCTTCAGGTTCCTCTGCTTCTAATTCATCAGAATCATCCCAGGTCACCATCATAGACTTTTTCTTGAAAGGGAACTTCTTTGGTGCTCTTTTTTTCAAGGGACATTCAGTTTTATAATGTCCTTGTTTATTGCATCCAAAACATGTGATTTGACTTTTGTCTACCTTTATTTTGAAGTTTGATTTTTGATTTGAAAATCCCTTTTTGATATGATCCCTTCTTCTCAACATTCTCTATATCTCATCATCTGGACTTTCTTGAGATGTTTTCAAAGCTACTGTTTTGCCCTTTTTGATTGGTCTGTCTTCTTGTAGCAGCACTTCATGTGCTCGTAATGTTTCAATCAGTTCCTCCAATCCGAATACATCAAGATTCTTGGCCTTGCTTATGGCTGTCACCATCGGTCTCCATATTATTGGAAGACATCTGATGATCTTTCTGACTCTACCTTGTACTAAGTATGTTTTCCCTAAGGAGCGCATTTCATTTACAATGGTTGTGAATTTTGAGTACATCTCATCAATGGTTTCTCCTTCATTCATTTCAAAGAGTTCAAACTTTCTTATGCCTATATCAATCCTTGTTTCTTTCACATGGCTTATTCCTTCATGATGAGTTTGTAATGTGTCCCATACTTCTTTAGCAGTTTTGCATTCATCAACTCTTTCGCTTTCTTCCCTACTCAAAGCACACGATAAGAATAATTGAGCTTTTGAGTTTAGAAGTAACTTAGATTTTTCTTCTATTGTCCAATCTGCTTCTTTCTTTTCAGTAGAGGTAGAATCATTTTGGTCGACTCTTGGTATGAAATTTCCATCTGTAATGATGCGCCGCATTCCTGTATCTTGAAATTTCAAGAACAATTGCATTTTGCTTTTCCAGAAATAGTAGTCTACGCCATCAAAGTAAGGTGGTTTGTATGATGACACTCCTTCAACAATGTATTTGGCTTTCGACATCTTTTCTTCTAGATCTTTTCTCTAACACTTGTTAGGTGTTTTAAATCTTTCTAGATACCGTGCTCTGATGCCAATTGAAGTAACAATGTCAATTTACAAGAAAGGGGGTTTGAATTGTAAATGCACCTTTTAAAAATTCATGTTAAAAACTTAAGAAAATAACTCAAGATTGATCTTGGTTGTGAAAACAGAAAACAGAGAACGTTCTTGGTTAGTTAAAATTAGTAATTCAGTTTATCTATTTTACTTGATAATCAATCAAACTAAAAGTAAATAGATAAGGGAAGAGATACCACACAACGATATATCCTGGTTCACCCAATCCGGGTTACGTGCAATCCTCATAACCATGAGATTTTCCACTAAGTGTTTAAAACAAAGAACCTTCTTGGTTTTACATCACCTAGTTCAGATCAACCTTGAACTGCTACAAAGTTAAAATCTTTCCACCCAGAAAGGAGTTCAATCAAGTCACCTATCAACCTTGATAGGATTTCTTACAATCTACCCAAACTATACTAAAATCTTATAGTTTGAGTTTTACAATAATGATGAGATTGTTTTGTTAGAATCTAAGAAGGCTCAATACTTGTTTGAGTTCTGATTCTTTGAAAGAGAAATACAAGAGAATGATTCTAGGAATCGAATGGGAAAAATCAGAATTGATTCAATGTATGTGAGTGAGAGAGATTCAAGTATGATTGAAATGAGTAATGAATTTTCTTAGTACTTGAAGCTCTGATTTTTCCTTGAGCTTGACCTTCCTTTTATAGGCTTTCTAGAGCATTTAATATTGGTCAAAAGAGCTGTTGGTAGTGCTATGTCAGATTTGACCAAAACCAATATATTTGAATAAAAATATTACAGCCTTTGAACATAACTTGAACTTTGTTGACTGGGCTGGTTTCTTTGTTCTTGATCAGATTTATCTTGTGTTTAATGATCCTTGAAGCTTCATATGTAATTATTGATGTTACAACTTTGATCTGGAGCCTTCATTTTGTCCAAAATAGTTTGGTGAATGATTATACACTTCTGCAAAAATAAGGAGATCAATGTTGAGATTCTGCAGAAATGGATATTGATAATCAATCTGGAGACTTGTCTGGTCATTCTGGAGAAAGATGTTTGCTGCTGAAGATCAAGTGTAACAAGCTGGAGAATATTTATCAATCTGGAGACTGATATTACACTGCTGTCCAGATTGATCAGAATGCTGTCAAGAATATTCAGATCTGTCTGGTCTTGCTAATTGGTGATCTTCTCTCTTTCTGATTCGAGTAGTTTCTTTGAATCTAATCATCCCAGTTTGTTCCTTGCCAAGTGCTGATGATATAGATGTAAAATTCAGAGGTTAAAACTTCTTTTAACTAGTGGAGATTGATTGGTTTTGGAGCTGTGATGATCATTCTGAAACTGGAGAACATTCTCCGTTTTCCAGATTTTGTTAAGAATGTTCTCAATTCTTGTCTGTTCAGTTGCTTGCCTTTTTATGCTGATTTCTTTGCTTTGTTTAAATCCTATCTTTGAATTAATACACTCAAAAGCACAAATTAAACTAACATAACATTTATAATCATAATTAACATTCTTAATTAACTTTTTGTTTGTTTTCTTCAAAACATTAAATTGAGATTTTGTCTCAACACTCTTTACATATCAGAAGCAAAATAACATATATAAGATAAATATGTTTAGTCTAGAGAAACAAGATGTTAAGTGTCTAATGTCTGTATATAACGAGAAATTAATTTCGCAAAAAAGGTTAGGTTATGCAAACCTTAAATTAATCTCAAAATTGAATAAACTTCAACTTATTAAAGGTCTACCTAAGCTTAGATACAAAATTGAAATCATGTGTGAAGCTTGTCAAAAGGGAAAACAAACAAAAAATTCCTTTACCCCTAAGAACTTAGTCTCTACCTCAAAACCCCTTGATCTCTTAAATATAGATCTCTTTAGGCTTGTGAAAACAAATGGAAAGAAATATGGCTTTGTGATAGTAGATGATTACACTAAGTGGACATGGGTAAAACTCTTTAGAAATAAAGATTAATGCCACAAAATGTTTATTGCATTTTGAAAACAAGTAATGAATAAAAAGGGTCTTAAGATTGTAGCAATTAGAAGTGATCATGGAGAAGAATTTGAAGACAAGTTCTTTGAAATTTTTTGTGATGAGAATGTATTCTTTCACAATTTCTCCTATCCTAGAACACTACAAAAAAAAATGAAGTTGTAGAAAGAAAGAATATACCCCTTTAAGAAATGGCAAGAACCATGATCAATGAGATGGATGTTGCAAAACATTTCTGGGAAGAAGCAATTAACATTGCATGCTATATACAAAATAGAATCTTAATTAGGTCAATATTAAATAAAAATACAAATTGTAACGCCCCAATTTTTTTTGATCCAAAAATTACTTAAAAATAATAGTTTTCTTTTAGAAATAACTATAATATTTTTTTTAGAAGTAGATCATCATGTAATAATTTGAAGATGCGTCAGAAAATGACTTGATATTTTTTTTTTGTAAAAGAATGTAATTCCATTTACTAAAATATTATTTATTTATTCATTTGCAAAATTAATATTTCAATTATTAAATCAATATTCATTTATGGTCCAAAATAAAATAAATTCTCTTTAAGTTGAAATTCAAAAGAAACAATGTTGACTGAAATTAATGACATTCAATTTTTTTCTAGCAAATGAAATATCACCACGACTGCATTTCTATTAAAAGTTAATAATGAAGAGTAAATTACAATGTGCCACAAAAATTTAGTAATACAAAATATTATTTTTAAGTAAAATCTCATTTTCCCACGTGCGTGCACCAATCAAACATCATTCATGCAACTCTTTGAAATCATTAGTACCTAAATGTTGGTGTAAGGGGTCAGTTCATCCCACAAAAAAATTAAACCAAATAATAAATTAACAACCATAAAATATGAATATAAAATCTTTTTGTAATAAAATATTTTAAAAAAATTGATTCTTTAATAGTTCTTAAAGATGTATCAAAAGTCATAGAATGTATCTAAATAAATCAAGTAGCAACCGTAGAGCAAATAATTAGATCAAAATAAAATAAAATGTATGCAAGTTATGCATGCTCCTAAACATATATGATCTGGATATAACCAGCCACACAGGCGTCCACACAGAAGTCACCCATACCAATGGGGAAAAATTAAACCAGCCACACAGGCGTCCACAAAGATGCATATGATATGTTATGAAATGGTAATGATGCTCAAAGGTACATGTCACCACTCACTTAGATAATCACATAAATCACCAGCCACTTAGGCAACCACAACGATAACATTATTTAAAACTCAAATCACCAGCCACTTAGGCAACCACAAAGATAACAACATTTAAATCCAAATCACCAGCCACTTAGGCAACCACAAAGATAACAAATATATAAAACACAAATCACCAACCACTTAAGCAACCACAAAGAGAACAATATTTAAAACACAAACCACCAACCATACCACTTAGACAACCACACATATAAAATATTAAAAACAAAAATCACTAGCCACTTAGGCAACCACAAAGATATCACTATTTAAAACACAATTAGGCAACCACAAATATAAAATATTCAAGATAAAATTTTAATCACATATGACATCAAAGTTTTATTCTCATGGACGCTTCCAATCAAGAGTCAATAAATTTGTTATCCCAAATTTATAACACACAAACACGTGAATAAATGTCTTACGATCATAACTTTCATTTTATAACCTATAAAATTGAATTAACAACGTGTTATTGATAGAACTCAAAACTCAAATAATGAATAACACATACAAATATAAATTTTATTTCTTCTACTATAAATTTTCTCCGATTAATTGTTATTTAGTCATACAAATCAAGGTTTGCCGTTAAACACGTCACAAAAATCAACTTAATCATCTTATCATAATTAAAATTAAAACTTTTCACCAATTCCCCCAAGACTCATATAGATTTCTTAAAAATCAAAACTTTGAAACGAAATAGCACAAAAATCGAAACTTTAAATAAAAGATATCTTAAAAAAATATTACTCATGAGATCATAATAAAAATCATAGCTTTATAATTAAGTATACATAAACAACACACAAATAATAATTTTACATCAAATATATGACATCAAACATATTACTCATGCTATAATAATAAAAATCGAAATTTATAATTAAGTTTATTAAAGCAAACATATTACTCATAAAAATAAAATATTGTAGTTAAATTCTTTAAGGCAATTAAAAATCAATATTTTTCTTTTAAGACATCAAGACATATATCAATATCTTACAAACTATTAATTTAATATCTAGCCTAACCTTGCATGGGGAAATACAAACTATTAATTTAATATCTAGCCTAACATTGCATGGGGAAAAGCCCTTACCTTAGGCGCTTTCTTTCTTAACACCTCTAAATTTGCACGAGAAATAGCTCACGAGGCAGTAATGAGTTCAACACCGATAGATATTGGAATTTACGACTCAGAAAATTATTTTGAGAGTGTATGAATGACAAATAGGTGTGCCAACCAGATGTCTAATGGAAATGTATGAACATATAAGCTATTTACGTTGCACTATTACCATTGATTTCTTGTCTAAAATTGAAGTGCACTTAATTCCAACATTATACTACCAATAATTACTATTTCTTTAATTTTATTAGGTTGTTACAAAGCCAATTGAAATCATGTGTATTTATATGTATGAGTTAATTTGGATTAACTAATAGAGTTCACCATATATTGAAGGGTGTCACACACTAATTTTTATTAAATAAATAAATTAGAGATTGTCACATCACCCTTTTAATTTTTTTATCTAATAGTTACGAAACCAAAAATTTCATAGAATTATTTTTGTAGACAATTATAATAAAATTATAATTTTAGTTTAAAAGAGATGAATGCATGAGATACAAAAAGGACAATAGTCTTTTTGTGTCCTCTCTTAATTGCACAAAAAAATTTATAATTAAATTTATAATCTTTCTTTAAAAAATAAATTAAATGTGTTTAAAATGAATTAATGCACATTATGCCAAGAAAATACCATGAATTGTCATAAAATCTTGTCATAAATGAGAGTAAAAGAATGAGTCAAGTCACTAATTTTTTTTTTATAGGATGGACCAAAAATATTTTCAAAACACTTATACATAAAGGTTGGTTTCACTAACTCTATAATACCTCCTAAAATGAATACTTATTTGGTCGCAAATAAAACTAACAAACAATATAACTAATATAAATTCTAATTTAATTAAATAATTCAACTAATATTTTATCAACTAAAATAAATCAAGAAAGACAAGAATACCACTCACACAGAACAAAATAAAACAAACATTTCTAACACATCAATTTCATGATTATCGAAACTAATCAAATAAAAAAAATGTCCATTTATGAAATAATGACATCATAAATAGTCCCTATGTAATTGTCACGTCAAAACAATTAAATAAAAATGAAGATTATAATTATTTAGGTAGAATAGAGTGTGATAAAATTTAATTTAATTTATTTACACATAGAATAATTATTAATTTAATAATAACAATTACTAAAAAGATACATATATAATATATATGAAAATTTTGGGGTGTTACACAAATCATCGAAGGGTGAAAAGCCTAACATCTTATACTTTAAACAATTTATTTGTACTTGTTTATGTTAAACATTGAAGACAACCTTGGCAAATTTGATTCCAACTCACAAAAATGCATCTTCATTGGATACTCTGAAAAATCTAAAGCTTATAGAGTGTTTAATAGTTAAACTTAGATTGTGGAAGAGTCAATATATGTTAAATTTGATGACAAACAAATTGATCTTAAAAAGTCAAAGCAAGTTGATGATAATGTAGGTTTACTAGAACCAGAGGAAGCAGATGCAGATAAACCAAAAGAACCTGAATAATTAGAGAATACAGGTAAATCAAAAGAAGGTGACAAATCATCAGAGGATGAATCTGACCAAATGAGAAGCAATCAAGATAAGTTGGAAGGGAAAATTGGATGGAAGTACAAGTTATCACATCATGAAACTCTAATAATTGGAAATGCAAGTGATCGTTTGAAGACCAGATCATCACTGAAAGACACAACTTTGTTTGGTCTACTATCATCAATTGAACCTATATCTATTGATGAAGCACTAATAGATGATGGATGAATCCTGTAATGCAAGAAGATTTAAATGAATTTAAAAGGAATGATGTTTGGGATCTAATACCTACACCAAAGAAAAACATTATTGGAATCAAATGGGTTTTTAGAAATAAGCTAAATGAAAAAGGATAAGTGGCTAGAAACAAGGCAAGGCTAATTGAGCAAAGCTATAGTTAGCAAAAAGGCATTGATTATGTAGACAAATTTGCTCTAGTGGTCAGGTTAGAAGCTATTTGTATCCTAATCTCTTGTGCTACTTATAATAACATTACATTATTTCAAATGGATGTTAAAAGTGTATTTCTAAATGGGTATATAAGTGAAGAAGTCTATTTTAAGCAACCCCAAGTTTTGAAAGTTTTGAATTTCCAGACCATGTATTTAAACTTAGGAAATCATTGTATGATCTAAAGCAAGCACCTAGGGCATGGTATGATAGACTAAGTAAATTATTGCTTAAAAACAATTTTGAAAGAGGATAAGTATACAACACATTGTTTAAAAAATTAATAGGAGATGACATTCTTATCATTCAAATTTATGTCGATGACGTTATTTTTAGATCTATTAATGACATTGTTTGTCAAAAATTTGCTAAAGAAAAAAAAATAGGGTTTCACTTTCAAGTTTTTTTGTCTGATGACAAAAGAGGGAGAAAGATATTTGAGAACAATAATGTAGGGAGATAATGAAAAATAAATTATTTGGACTTAGGGGGAGCCTTAAGTCGCGGGAGTAAAGTAATAAAAGAAATTTTTTTATAAAAAATACATGTTTCTCATCATGAAAAATGAGGAGATTGTTGGAACCAAGTTAGTTTTCCACTTATAGTTTTAAAGTTAAAAAAAAAACATTTTATGAGAACATTAAATTTGGATTAATGATTTCATTAAGTATGCACAAATTGGAAGAAGAAAATCAGATGAAGATACTTGAGGAAGAAAATCAAAGGAAGGTATTAGAGGAAGCGACCTAAGGAAATGACTTGTGGATGAGATCCGAGGAACACAAAGTATACGCGTCTGCCTTTGGAAGTAATGTGCATCTGAAACTTACGAAGATTGCCTCTAATATATGGGTCTCATGTCTAGGTCTGAAGTTTGGATCTGATGTTTGGATCTAAAGACTGCCTCTAAAGAATGGCTCTAAAACTAAGTCTGAAGATTGCCTCTGAAGATTATCTTAAGATTGAATCTGAAGCATGTCTCTTAAGCCCTTGCATGTCTTTGATGCGCACAAAATCAACATGCATCTGAAGAGTTCATATCAAAGTATAACAAACTCTGAAGAAATTGCGAAAATCATACATTCAAAGATCACAATTTGTTGATCAAAGTGGTGCAACACACTCCAAATGTTGCCTCTAATATGCAGCCTCAAATGTTGCATTAACTTGGATGTTTCAATAAGGTGATTTTTCCAATGCCACTAATTCTAAGTCATACAATTATGCATTTGATTGTCATTATTCAAGAAACACAACATCACACTCCAACAAGAAAGTCAATGCATATGATGGAAAGTCAACGATTGAAATTGAAAGAAATGAGTATGAAAAAAAGACTTAGGTGAATCAAAAACTTGTGAAGATCCAAGAACAACCTGAATCCATTCTAGCTCAAATCAAGCAAGAGTATGAAATAAGATTCTTGTTTTTCAAGACAATCTAAAATAAGATTTGATTCAGATTTATAATTGAAGAAAATCTTTGACCAATTTGAAAAGAAGATATGATCAAGATTTGAGGATATGATCATGATCTTACCAACAAGAAGATATGAATTATTTACAAGAGGATTTGATCAAGATTTATCAAAAGAAGATATGAATTATTTACAAGAAGATTTGAGCAGATTTATCACTAGAAGATTTAATTATTTACAAGAAGATTTGATCAAGATTTATGTACAAGAAGATATGAATTATTTACAAGAAGAGTTGATCATGATCTATAAGAAGATATGAATTATTTACAAGAAGATATGATCAAGAATTGTTTACAAGAAGATACATTTATTATTTGCAAATATATGATTTAGATTTTGCAAGGACAAAGGAGAAACCCTAACTTATTCTATAAATAGATACTTAAAAAAAGATTTGGCTTGTAAAGTCAAGGTATTTGTGTTCCTCAAAAAGTATATTTGTGTTAGGTTGTTTTGAGAAGATTGGCTTGTAGGATCAGGTGTTGTGTAAATCATGTTTTGAATTAATGGATTAAATTCTTCTAAGTGAAGGAACTGGATGTAGCTACCAAGTTCATAGTGACCAGGATAAATTCTTCTTTTACTTTAATTATGCAATTCTTGTTTTACTTATGTCTCTGATCACTTAATTTGATTGCTACTACTTTTATTCAAAGTAAGTCACAAAACTCGAACCAATTTTAAATAAATTACCAAAAAGAATCCAACTTAGTCAAACATAGTTCAACTCTTGTTTTCATGTTTACACCTTCAAGTTTTACCATGATATTGTTAGTAGAAAAACAAGTTGCTGCAAATAACTGCCCATCTTCCTCTTGTTGATTAGCCACTTTAGCTTCAAACTAAGGCTGCCTTTTGTTCTTGCAAATTTTTGCAATATTACCAAGCTCGCATTTGATGCAGCGTACATCAGGCCTTTTCCGTCATCTGAAATGCAGATGGTTCCTTTTCCCAAAATGTTGACATGGAGGATTATATGCCTTCTCATATTCAGTTTTACTCATTTTATTAGAGCTATCTCCTTTCTTAAAATTATTCCATTGAGCTTTTTTCTTCTTTCCTTTGTAACCATGATTGAGCTTCAGTTTAGCTTGTAAAGCACCTTCAACTGTGCCTTCCTCCCTCATAAGTCTCCTTTGTTCTTGGGCTTGCAAAACATACACCAATTCAGACAAAGTAATATTTGACATATCTTTGCAATTTTCCAAAGAAGAAATGATGGATTCAAACCTCTTAGGAATATTAACAAGTATTTTTAGGACAATTATTATATCAGATAACTTTTTTCCAAGAAACCTCACATTGTTGACAATGCTTAGAAGTCTGTAAGAATACTCTTTGATTGTTTTTGACTCATTCGTCTGCTGCATCTCAAACTCCCTAATCAAATTCAACATTTGCATCCCTTTGACTTTCTTATTTCCTTCATACTCCTGCTTGAGAAAATCCCAAATTGCTTTGACTAACTTCAGAGTCATAATTCTTGTAAAGATTGCTTCAGAAACAACATAAAATAGATAAGATTTTGCCTTCAATTTTGTTGTTTTCTCTCCTTGTGATTTCTGATTTGTGAAAGCTTTGGATTGTTCGATAATAGATCAATCACATAATCATTCTCAACAACCTCCAAAAGATCATTAGCATCAAGATAAGCCTCAATTCTTGTTGTCCATATGTGATCATTCTCACCTTAAAAAATTAGAAATTTTATGGCTGAGTTATCAGACTGCATTTTCAACTATCAGATATAAGTGTTTGGGTGTTTAGTGGAACTCTCAACCTCACTAGGTCCTTTCACAATAAGATGTTCTAATTATCACATGTAGAAAATAAGAAAGAAATTATCACAAGACACATGAAAATGAAAACTGAAAACACACACTTTCATTATTTTTAACGATCTTTAAATAAAAGAAATTGATAATCATAAATTAATAAAAATAAAACTACCCATAAATTTGTAACAACCTATTATTAATTTGTATCAATTCATTACCTCCCATAATTCCTATAATTAAAACTCAAAACCATAAGAATTCTACAATAAATCTAATAATAGGCGTTGACCAATATTATTAACATTAAAACATTATTTGTTTATATAAGATTATTGTAGGTTATAGATATTATAGAATATTTAAATAATATATAGTTATGTGTTGTCTTTGAAACAATATGTTGTTAAATATATGGTATATCGTCGGTTTCATAGCGAGAATTGATGCTTTCGCTATAAATTTTGATACACAATTTTGTTTTCGCTACAAGTTCAATGGCGGGTGATAGCAGTAGAAGCATAATAGTGGAAGTTTTGTATTTTATTCTTTCCTAATAATAAGGTATTAAAAAATAAAATTGGGTGAGTCATTGGCTTTTATATAACCTCTCACACAACCTAAACCTCTCTTCACGCTCTGCCCCCATCCTTTTCTTTCAATTTATTTGTTTTTCGAATCTTTCAACCATGCTTTTGCATTCTTTCAGTCAATTTTTTTTGTTCTTTTAGTTTATCTTTCGCTTTTCTCTTCTCCTTTGTTGTTCATCCATACTTGTATTGTTATTTATACTTTTTGTTATTGTATGTCAAGTGGAGAACCATCAAATCCTTCAACAGTTGCTGTTAGGGATGACCTTGGTTGGAAATACTATCAACCATTACATGAAAACAATACTAGTGTATGCATGTGCCATTTTTTAACAAGACACTTGGAGGTGGAATCACTAGAATGAAACAACATTTGATGGGAATAAAGGGTAATTGTAAGCCTTGTACGAAATGCCCAAATGAGGTCAAAGATGAATCGGTTCGGTACATGAAGAATAAAAAGAAGCAAGATAGTAAAGCATATCAAAGGGTGGAATTAGATTTCCTTGATGACTATGGTGATAATGATGAACAAGTTGCTCTTGATGAAGGGTTTAGAGAACTTGCTTCAAAGTTAAGGCTCTATTGTCTCTTTTTTCAGAAACTATATACAATTCAAAGAAAGAAAAAAGAGTAATTACGACAATCAAGCATAAGGGATGCATGTGACAAGAAAGCTATTGCTTGAGTTCGTCGATACATAGCGTGATTTTGGTACCAAGCTGGTTTGTCTTTCAATATGGTTAAGTTGGAAAGATTTCCCGACATATTTACTGTTGTTGGAAGTTTTGGACCACACTTGAAGCCTCCATCGTACCATGTTGTAAGAGTTACTTTTCTTATCAAGGGGTTGATACGCACTAAAGATGTGTTAAAAAGCCAGTGGGAGCAATGGGGACGATTTGGATGCTCCATTATGTCTGATGGATTGATAGATAGAAAAGGAAGATCCATAATCAACATCTTGGAGAATTGTCCAATAGGGACAATGTTCATGAAATCAATTGATGTGTCAGACATTGTGAAGACCAGAGAGAAAATATTTGAGTTGTTTGACTCAACTGTGGATGAGAGAATATTGGTGAAGAAAAGGATGTTCAACTTATAACAGACAATGGCATCAACTATGTGCTTGCTGGAAAGTTACTAGAAGAAAAAAGTCACACTTATATTGGACTCCATGTGCAGCTCACTGCATCGTTTTGTTGTTTTAGAGGACACTGGAAAACTCCCTCTTATAAAAACGATAGTTCAAAGGGAAACCTTTCTTGTTGGATTCATCCATAACCATTCAAGTACCTTGAGACTTTTGAGGTACTTTACCAACAAAAAGGAATTAGGGAGGCATGCAGTAACTAGGTCTCCCACATCCTTCCTCAGATTGGAAAAACTTCACAAGGATAAATCAAGTTTGAGAAAGATGTTTGTATTTGATGATTGAACAACTAAATAATTTGTCCAAGGAAGCCAAAGGGAAATAAGCAACAAAAATTAATAAATTGTCCAAGGAAGCCAGAGGGAAATAAGCAAGAAAAATCTAAATGATGTCATCTTTTTGGAATATTATAGTGCATACCATCAACGTGATGACTCCTCTTGTTTGGGCGCTTCTCCTTGTTTTGCGGGAGAAAACCAGCAATGGGTTATATTTACAAGGAAATGGAGAACGCTAATCAGACTATTATGAAGTCTTTTTATATGAATGAAATCAAGAACTCAAAAATTATTGTTGATAAATGGACTTGCCAACTTCATCGCCCATGCATGCAGTTGGCCACTTTCTTAACCCATAACTCTTTACACCAACCTTTCTATTGAATATGATTTTGAGGTGACAAATGAGATGTATGCATGCATTGAAAAGTTGGTGCTGCTGTAGAAGTAAGAAAACATATTCTTTTGGATTTTCCAATATATAAAATATAGCTAGTGGTATGTTTGGAAATAACTATTCAATTTCACAAAGGAGTACAATTTCACCAGGTGAGAAATAATGTATTTTACAACTCTTTCAAATTTTAAAATCTGTTACACATGTCATCGCATAACATCTTTGAATTTGTACTCTAGCACAATGGGGGACAATGTATGGACAATCAACTCCCAACCTACAACAATTGACTATAAACATTTTGAGCTTGACATGTAGTGCATTGGGATGTGAATGCAACTGGAGCGTTTGTGAGCAACTAAATAACGCAATTCTTAATAGTTATTAATACTTTACTAGTTTTTAGTTTCTACAACAAGTATAGTTACTTATTAAATTTTAATGTTGCATACTCATTCTAAGAAAAGGAATAGGCTAGAGCATAATAAAAAACACAACTTGGTTTATGTCAAATATAATCAAGCATTACTCTGAAGGAACAACTTTAGAGATGAAACTAACCCAATTTCACATGGTGACTTAGATGACTCATGTACCGAGTCGAATGTTGGGATGAAGGATGGTGATGAAGGTAATGTTGGGAATGAAATAGTCTTTAAGGATGAGAACGATGAGGATGCCCTTAATAGAGGAGTTTCTTACAAGGCTTGAGAAGTTTGTCAATGTTAGGCCTCTTATAACTAAATATTATAAGAGGAGGGCCAAGAGTTGGAATTTTAACTCGGAATTGAATTTTTATGACAATTACTTTTTTATATAACCAGTTTATTGTGGTAGTTTAAGTTGCAAGTCAGTGTAGTAACTGCTTTAGAGCAGCTATGGGGAACATAAAAGTAGGAAATTAGGAAAAAGAAAGGCAAGAATATACTGAGTGGTTATTGGGAAGGGAGAGAACAAGCTCTCAAATTCTTGGAGTGAGTATTCTTGTAACACGTCAATTAATTACATCCTTGTAGAATTGCAAACTCGCATTATATATGTTGAATTCAATAAAGAATTCAATTTGTCCATTTCAATTATGTATGAACCAGTTCTAACACTAGTTTCAAAGCAACAGAAATTTAGGAGACAATCATGGCATTTACGTGCAATATGGAAGCACAAATGGAAGTTGTAGAGCGAGGGTTTGAGGGGTTGTTGGCGTTGCGTGAAACATGGGAAAAACATATGGAACAAGAGAGGGTGGAGCGGTTGGAAACCAGACGCCAATTGAATGAAATGGTCGTTGCTATTAGGCTAATACGCACGAGGTAGAAATATGATTCTAGTAATGGGAGTCATACTTTGTTGTATGGAGAGGGGCCAGAAAATTCCTTAGACTCATGAAACAAGGTCGAAAGTGAAGGAGATTAGATATTCCAGTCTTTGATGGATGGACGACTAGGGTGGAGAGATACTTTGATCTGAAAGGAATGTTTGGGGAAAAATAAGTTGCAAGCAATAATGGTGGCTATGGAGGGAAATGCTTTGATATGGTACCAGTGGTAGGAATTTTCTACTCAACTGCCTACTTTGGATGATTTCCGTGCCGCTGTGATTAAGCATTTCCATTGATCTATGGTTGAAAGCCATTTTGAATTGTTACTAAGTCTCAAACGAGCAGGGTCAAAAGAAGAGTATTGAAAGAAGTTTGAACTGTAGGCAGGCCCCTCCAATGTGCATAACTAGTATATTTGAAAGGAATCTTTTTGAATGGGCTTAGGGAAGTGATAAGAGCATAATTAAAATTACACCCAGTGGAAACTCTTGTGGAATTAATGGACTTTGCTCAGAGAGTTGATGAGAAGAACAATTTAGTCGCCAAGGGGAGGCATTCCACAAGTTCTAGGGGTAAACCAATAAGAACTAACAGTAATACTAGAACAGTGACATGGGAACCAGGGGTAAAGCAACAAATGCAAACTACAATGTCAAGAGTTGGAAGTTCTTCAGGGGAAGTAAGTGTTGCAAAGCCTATTGGAACTTTTAGAGGCAAAGGGTTCAGAAGGTTAACCAAGGCTGAAAAGCAAGAGAAATCATGGAAGAGATTATGTTTTCACTATGATGAGAGGTTTAGTCTAGGCAATGTGTGTTAACAAGTAGTTGCACGTGCTGGTTTTGAGTGAGGAAGATGAGAAATATGAATTGTAGGAATCAAATCTAGTTGAAGTGGAGGGGGAATTGAAAGACCTCTAATTTCTATGTGTAGCATTGTTGGTCTCACTTCGAAGAAAACCATTAAGTTATGGGGATTGATTGGCGATGAACTATTGAGGTAAAAACATTTTGATATATGTTTTGGTGATCTACTAATGATTGCACATGAGTTTTATTTAAGGAATATGAATTGCATAAGTGGACAAGAGAATGATGAAAGAATCTCAAAAGGAATAAATCATATATCAATTGTTCAAGAGAATGATTATTACATATTCAAGATAGCATTTTTATAAAGAAAATGTCCAATATATCCATACTTATATTAATGTATCTCAATGATACTTGATGGACAAGAGACAACATGAGCAACACCAAGAGAAATTGTAGGAAGTATTGCTTCAACCAAAGAATGATGGAAGAATATTCACCAAAATGTTCTGATTGTTATATTAAAGAACAATTGACGATAAAAATCTTTTTGGAAGTGCAACATGCAGTAAATTAAGAATTTCCAACATGGCATTTCCAACATTTAATGACCAATTAAAAGTCAACATTTGAAGGCCTACTTGCAAAAACAAACATACAGAATGTTCTGTAGAATGATACCCAAATTGATGACATATTGATTAGAAGAACATTCTGATTTTTCAAATGATCATTTTGGTTCATCAAGATCATTCTTGTTTATCAAATGATCATTTTGGTTTAACAAAAGATCATTCTGGTTTATTAAAAGATCATTCTAGTTTATCCAGATCATTCTGATTTATCAAAGGAACACTCTGGTTTATTGAAATATTATTCTGGTTTATGAAGATCATTTTGGTTTATCAAATGATCATTTTGGTTTATCAATTAATAATTTTGGTTTACCAAGATCATTTTGGTTATTTTGTTTTAAAGACAAAATTAAAACAAATCATTCTCCACGGTCCAAACCTTAAGATAAAAGAATATCAAGACTACTCAAAACTATAATCAAGTCCAGAATTCAAGTTGAAGGCCTAAATAAGCAAAACAACCTCTAGATCGATCTCTAGATTGACGAGCTGTGAGAAAGAATAGCAAGGACGAAAGAACACTACTAATGCACTTTTTGCAGAAGGCTCATCATGCCCATGAGACAAAGGAATGACACTAAACAACTATTCAATCACTTACAACAATTTCCATACAACACACAAGCAAGAACGTTCTAGTTTTATAAAAGAAAATTTTAGTTATTCTCTTTTAAAGACATAATTAAAACATATCTTTTTCACAGTTCAAATCACAAGTTAAAGAGTATTAGGACTGCTCAAATCAATGGTCAAGCCTAGAACTCGAGCTGAATTTCCAAAGGAGGAAAACAGCCTCCAGATTGATGACCAAATTGATCTCCACATTGATGAGTTGTGAGCAAGGACGCAAATATATTGTACTTACATTATTCTACATAAGGTTCTTCATAATTCTAATTTGGAATAGTTCCAACGGTCATAGGGCAAACCACCCAACGTTATGTTTCTTTTTCCCCACTCTCCCACATTATGTCTCTCATTATCTATAAATTGAAGATCAATTGGAAGATTAATGCAAGAGTTCAATTTGCAAATCTATCAACATTTGTTCAAGTAAGAACAAGTTAAAAACTCTTCAAGCAAACTCTATCTCTTTTCACTATATTTGTGGATCATCATTTATTGAGTTTGTCTTTATTTATCTCAAACCAAGAGGTGAGAATCATCATATCTCAAACACTTTTATCATACACATCATTTGTAACTCAAGTCTATTTTTTATGTTAGATTGAGTGTGTTTGTCAAAATCCTTTCAAGATTGAAAGGTGATTGTAAAAATCCTTCTTAGGTTGGAAGGTGATTGTAAAAATCATTCTTAAGCTGAAAGGTGAATATTATAATTGATCAATGTGTTACCAAGAGAAAATGTGTCAAGGAGAACATTCTAGTTCTCAAGCACATGTGAAATTCTCATGGTTGTGAGAATTGAACTAGCTTGAGTTTGACGAATCAATATATTTTTTGTGTGTGATCTTTCTATCCCTTATATTTAATTATTTGCACACAAATCACACTTCATTATAAACTAATTTGTTTTATTTACTTCTAACATACCCCATAACATTCTGGACATTATGTTTCAACCAAGATTGATCTTGAGTTAATTTAAATTAAGCACATGAATCAAAATTCAAAAGGGTTACAATTTAAACTCATTTTCTTATTATTGACATTGCTACTTTAATTTGTATCATAGCCTAGTTCTAAGTTTTTTGCACCTAACAAAGTAAGCGGAAAAGATTCAGGAAGAAGTGATGTCAAAACCTGTAAATCAATTCACATGTATAATGATAAATGAAGAAAGTGTAGAGGTAACATATTATGAACCTTGTTATTTATGTAATGATTTTGAAAATCTCCTAAATGACAGAAAACAAGTTAACTAAAAAATGTACATTTCTAATCAATCAACTTTATGAGATAAAGAAACAAAAGGAGGAGGTACAAACTAAAAAAGATGAATATGTTAAAATCATTCAAGATTTCGAGCAATTTCATTTAAAAATGTTTGAGCAACAAAATATTCTCAATGATATAACCATAAAATGTCATTTTTCAGAATGTTCTTAAACTAAGGAAGAAAGTACATCTTTAAGAAGTATGTGCATTGAAAAATGATTTAACCAATATGGTAAAAACCACTGATATCTAAAGAATGGATATTTGACAAAGATGATTTACATTTCAAATCTTCTCAAAAAAAAAAAAGATTTATGAAAACTTTTGTGTCAAAAAAGAAGGATAAGGTAATAAAAAATTGTTCATATTGTAACAAATATGGACACCTTGAATCAATATGTTATCACAAGAAAAAATTTGATAAAACAAGAAATATTCTTAGGATAACAAATATGAGCATTCTACAACAAATTGTTCTTGTCACATACCAGAACATTATGGTTGCAAAAAAGTTGAGAAGGAATGTTCTTATTATGACAAGTTTGGTCATATGGAGTCAAAATGTTGTCATAAGAAAAAAAAATCTGAAAGAAGATACACTAATCATCAATAACCCAAACAAATATGGGTACTAAAATCATTACTAACTTGTGATACATGAACATTATCCAACAATGAAGAAAAAACATTGATACATGGACAAGACATGCTCAATACACATGAATAAAAAAGTATGGTGCCTCCTCTCATCACAAAAATTAGGATGGTCTATAACATTTGGAAACATTAACAATGAAAGGAATATGTATCATTAGTTGTAATAATTTTGCATAGATTAAGGATGTTTGATATGTGACACATAACTTTGTAAAATTGGTTTTAAAGTTATTTTTTAAACCCCATATGGTTGAGGTAAAACAAACATCCTCATGTTTTATTTTAAAGAAAAATTCTTATGTTTTATATTTAAATGAATTTCTAATCAAATCATGTTTTAAGTCTTTTGAAAAAGATAAAAGAATTTTATTTTTAAAATCATAAGGATGATGTCTTTAAAACTTTTCCATATTTCTTGTAAAAGAGTTTTAAAAAGAATTGTCATTTATATAAGAAGTGATCAAGGGAAATTTGAAAAATCATTCTTCAGATCATTCTTTAATAAAAATGATATTTCACATGACTTTCTTGTCAAAGAACTTTCAAATAAAATGAAGCTGTTTTAAAAAAAAATTAATTACAAAAAATGGCAAGAACAATTTTAAATGAATCAAGTGTTGAAAAATAATTTTGGGGAGAAGACATAAAAATTGTTTGTCATGTTTTTAATCTTGGCTCTATTAGAAAATATCTTGAACATACCTTCATATGAATTTTTAAAAAATAGAAAGCAAAACATATTATACTTTCACATTTTTAAATTTCATTACTATGTTTTGCATGATAAAGAAAGTATGGACAAATTTGATTTTAAATACCATCAAAGCATATTTTTTGAAAACTCTACATTCCATAAATAATATTAAATAAAAATTTTAAGGCTCAAACCGTAGATGAAATTATGCATGTTATGTTTGATGAATATGTTGATTTTCATAATGAAATATAGGATGGTAAAGAAAAATAACTACAATGTTAATTTTAGTTGATCGTGTTCAAACATCATCCTCAAAAACTCCAAAGTTTAATCATGGAGCGGCAAAACAAGAACTAAAAATTAAGCAAAAATGTCCATGCCTTCATTTTGGAAGCAGTACTAGAACGTTCTTGATAGTATATATGCTTCATTCGATCAAAACTAATGCCGCCTATCACGATGATATGTCATTCCTACACCTACCTTAATGTTGACTTTTCCTTCAAAACATCTCATCAAGATCAAATTATTGGAAGACACAATGGTGGAATAAGAACCTAGTTGATATTCCAAATATATGACAACAATGTGACTATGATTTCTCAAACATAGCCAAAAATCAATCAATGAAGTCAAAATAGAACAATCTTGAATTAATGTCATGATGGAGAAACTCTCTCAACAACAAAAACTAAATTGTCTCATTTCAACCATCAATCAAGATAAAAGAATGACTACGAAGAGAAGCTCCAAAATATACAAAGATTTCTCGTCATTGAACCTCAAGTGAGAAAGATCACTAAAGAAGGTACACTCAGTCCCAATTCTTATGATATTTGCATCATGATAAGTATGAGTTTTTGTTGTTGCAATGATATTATGTAATTGATATGATGTTGTTAAAATTAAGAATGCATACTGTTTTTTTATGCAAGTACGACTTTAAAGTGTAATTGATTACACCACTCTTTATCATTACTTGTACATGCATATGCCTAATTCCTATCCTAAATTCAAACATGTTTTCACTATTTGTTCCTACACTTTTCATGATGGTGTAAACAATCCTAAATTCAAACATGTTTTCACTATTTGTTCCTACACTTTTCATGATGGTGTAAACAAGTGTGCACTTCTAGCTTGATGTTCAAATTATTGTCCTTTTTATAAAGATATTTAAAACAAATTAGCGTTTTTAATAATTAGACAAATAACTGTTTTGTTGAGTATAATTCCTTGAATGATTTTTTCACACTTGCACAATAACTTCTTTCAAATTATCATGTTAAATGTTAAATGAATTAGCATAAGTTTGTGCAAATTCACTTATTTATGTTCTTAAAAGAATTCTCTATCATGTCCTCATACACACTTACTAATGAAAGTAAGTTTTGTGTGTTTACACAAAACTTTATGAAGAAGTTATTTTTAATATAAACAAATCCATTGAAAAAATCTGATCCATTTAAAAAAATAGTTTTTTAAAAATACGAATATTATTAGCATAAGAATTTTTGTAAAGAAAGAAATTATATTTTGCATGATGTCACCTTCATCTTAGTTTGATTCCATGTATTCACCCATTCTCTTTGGTTCTAAAAATGAAAAAATTGATCTATTTTTAACAATAAGTGTGACCATGTTCAAATTAAAAGGTTGTCTCTTGTGAAAGAAGACAAAGAGCAAAGAGGCATATCACTTGTGTTATGGAACTTTAAAATATTAAAGAATGGTTGGCTAGCTTGGGAGAAACAAGAGCCAATTTCTGCAGTTGACACTTAGAATTGCTATTGAAAATGGTTATCACACTTTGAAAGGGGACTCCAATTTAACTAGAGTTATAGCATCTCTAAAGTTCATTTTGAAAGCATAAATGATCAAGGCCAAGGATTCTTTTTGGAATACCATCAAATACAAGCCGAAACTGAAGTTACATATGACAATCCATAATGGACAACAACTATTTTAGAGGAATAATGTGATTTTTCTCAAGAACCTCAAAGGCTACCCCAACTAGAAAGCAAGACCATGCTATTATTTTGAAGGAAGATGTCCATATTCCCAATATACAGCCTTATAGGTACCATCGCTTTCAAAAAATTTAAATAGAAAGATTAGTAGATGATATGTTGAATTCTTGTATAATTAGACCAAGTGTGTAGAGGTGCGTACGTGGGTTGGGTTGGGCCAGTTTTGAAAAACCTCGATACCCAACCCAATCAATTATGTTTGGGTTGGGTTAAGTTCTAAACCCTTATTTTTTTCATTTAACCTGAACCGACTCGACCCGATCAAGAACGGGTTGGATTGGGTTGGGTTGACGGGTTATATGCAAAAATATATTGAATGAAAATATATTTAATACTTGAATGTCTCAAAAACTATAAAAGTTCAATCACATCATTCAATTCTTTAAAAAAATCATCAAAAGAAGAAGTTATTAATATAAAAATCGGTTATTAAAATTAGTTATTAGACACATGAATACCTTGCATCAGAATTCATATAAAAATCAGTTATTAATAATATTTTATTATAACTAATTTGTATAAAAATCATAACAGTTGTGAGCACATGCGTAACAAAAGAAGAAGGTGGACGACGGCGCGATTTCAAGAAGCTGGAAATCTAAAGAAGAAGAGTAATAAAACTCCATTGAACTGTTGGAACTGCCAAACAAAATTTTAAAAAAAATATATAACTAGTTATCAGGTCGAGTCTACGGGTCGACGGGTTTCAATGGGTTGGGTTGGGTCGGACCCGAAAGTGACGGGGTACAGGTAAAAATCGGGTTGGGTTGGGTGATCAAGTTGGCGGGTCGACCCGCACCCATGTACACCCCTACAAGTGTGAACCCCTATTTTAGCCAAATCATTTTAGTGGAAAAAAAATGGTGGATGGCACTATTATGTAGATTACAGGGCTTTGATTAAGATAACCATATCAGATAAGTTCCCTATTCCTATTATTGACGAGTTGCTTGATGAATTGGGAGGAGTAGTGATCTTTTCAAAATTGGACCAGAAATCTAGGTATCAACAAATTAGGATGCGAGAAATGGAAATTCCAAAAACATCCTTTAGAACCTATAACACCCCGTTTTTCAAAGCGAGTGTGTATTTTTTTTTTCAAAAGAAATTAAAATAAAACAGAGAAATAAATAAGGTAACACCTTTGCAGTCAAGCGTTCCCATCTCCATTCCCGTCTGTAGGGTACGAACCGGTAGGATCGTCCTGACTCTCATCTGAGGGCAAAGCCCAGATTTCCACAATAATTGTAAAGGGTCACCAACCGAAATTAACAGATAACACATAACATTTAAGTTTTAAATGCACAAAATAACCTTTCAACTAAGCATGCACCTTAAAAGGGTTTCCATATGCCAAACATGCATAAACAAGGTTGAAAAATGAAGTTTTTAACAAAACAACACTGTTGTATTCGAATACAGCATCTCTGTATTCGAATACAAGGATGTTTCAACATTCAGCAGCAAAAACAGCATGTCTGTATTCGAATACAACAGTCTGTATTCGACTACACTGTAAGTCAGTAGCAAAACAGCATGTCTGTATTCGAATAGAGCAGTCTGTATTCGACTACACAGTAAGTCAGTGGCAAAAACAACATGTCTGTATTCGAATACAGCTTTCTGTATTCGAATACACATCAGACAGCAACAGGAAAACAGCAAAATTCAGCTTTTTAAAGGGTTTCGAAACCAATCAACACTTACACACAAATCCAAACAATCACACTTAGCAATTATAGCGCAATCACCACGACATCTTGAGTTTCGAAATAGTTTTGCAATCAATCACACTTACA
>NC_021163.2:33670325-33673391 GCF_000331145.2 Cicer arietinum | reverse complement strand
TTTGAAATTTCCTTCCTTTCTTTTTCTTTCCTTTCTTTTTCCTTTCTTCCTTTTTCCTTCCTTCCTTTATATACTATTTTCTTTTCCTTTTCCTTCCTTCTAGTTTTCCTTTCTTTTTCCCTCCAAACAAACATATATAAATATAATAAATATAACTTAACAAATATCTCAAAATCTAGATATTTATTAAATTACCGTTTCACCCGAAACGCCTTAAATTAACCGTAAAGTATTTTCCGCAGTTAAATTCAATTTATTTATCGACGAGAAATTCTAATTGGCATCGAAATATCTTTTTGATTAGAAAACTCCAAAATATTATTAACTTTGGCTTAAAAGCCTCCGAGCCAAAATCCAAAATATACCAAAAATACATAAAAGGGTACTTTAAAATTACGGGTCTTACATTACTCCCCCCCTAAAATTAGTTTTGTCCTCGAAACTATGCGTCGATAAATAGCTCTGGGTGTTGTTCTCTCATCTTGCTCTCCAATTCCCAAGTCGCCTCTCCAGTAATTGGGTTCCAAATCACCTTGACCAACGAACATCTTTGGTCCTCAATCGCTAAATCTTCCTGTCCTCAATCCTCACAGGTGGTACTTCGAATGTCAAGTTATCCTTCGGTTGGATTGTGTCTGGTTCGATCACATGCGATGGATCTGCAAGATATTTCCTCAACTGTGATATAGGAAACACGTCATGAATGTTGGACAGTATCGGAGGCAATGCAATCCGATAAGCAACAGGCCCAATTCGTGCAGAAATCTGACATGGTCCAATGAATTTCGGAGTCAACTTCTTCGATCTTGACGCCCTACCAACTCCCGTAGTAGGTGTGACTCTCGGAAATACATGGTCACCCTATTCGAATTCTAAAAGTCTGCGACGCTTGTCCGCGTAACTCTTCTGACGACCTTGTGAAGTCTTCATTTTCTCCTTGATTTTCCTTACCTTAGCTGTAGTCTGTTGCACCATCTCTGGTCCGACGATCATATTTTCACCGTCCTTATACCCACACAAGGGCGTTTGACACTTGCGCCCACAAAAGTCTCCTCTGGAGCCATTCCAATACTTGCGTGGAAACTATTTGTTGTAGGTGAACTCAATCATAGCCTCGTTCCGAAGGCTTCGTGCAATGCTCCCAAAAATGTGATGTGAACTTCGGATCACGGTCTGATACAATACTCGATGGTACTCCATGTAATCTCTAAAGGTCGCAATACCCCAGCAGGTCGCTGATGTTCCACCTTGTACGGAACATCCACCTAGTACCAAACCTAAACACTAAGTATGATGTCGACACATTGAGTACAATGTATCATTACCCAGTGATAGGGCTTCCCATCCATATCAAGAATGATCTTGGGTTATTGTAGAGGTAAACAAATCAGATTAATCGACAAGTCCCTATTCTAAATAGTTATTTGACAATGTACACATGCATAATTTACTGTCAAAGTCTTAGCAGTAAAGCAGACACAGACAACTTCAAACGATTTACACAATCCATAGCAATGAAGGAATGGGTTGCCCCCGAATCAGAAAGTGTAGTAAGGGGGTTACCTGTAATCGCACAGTCATATAGAATCAGATTGCTAGATAAATTTCCAACTTCAGCGCCGACGCAATAAACATGTCCTCTAGCAGTAGGAAGAGTAATCCTAGCTACATTCACCATTGGTTCCACCTTCAGAGCCTTGCAATTCTTTGCAAAGTGCCCTGGTTTATGGCAATTGTAGCAAGTAGTACTGTTAAAGGTGCAAGCATAAGCATAATGTCCCTCTTCTCCACATCGGAAACATCGTATACCTTGTCCCACTTGTCTCCCAAAGTCTTAGTTCCCTGGGTTATTCTCTTGCCTCCCAAGGTCTTGGTTCCCTGGGTTATCCCGTCCCCCGTTGTTATCATGTGATCGATTATAAAGTTTGACAACTTGTTTTCCCTTGTTCTGATACTTCACCCGACTAGGTCCTCCTGAGTTAAAATTCCCTCCTCGGCTAGCTCTCTTATTCTTCATATCCTCAACTTCTCTACATTTTTCCACAAGAACTTGGAAACGTTGAATTCCCAAGGGTAAGACAAAGTGTTGAATCTCATACTTTAATCCGTCTTGGAAACGATGACACAAGAATGGCTCGTCAATCTCTTCACGGAAAAATCTGAAATGCCTTGATAGTGATTTAAACTTAGCAGCATATTCGCTCACGGTCATGTTCCCCTGATGTAGTTTCAAGAAATCATCACCCAGTCTAGTCCTGGTACTCATCGGGAAGTATTTGCCGAAAAACTTCCCTTTGAAAGATTCCCAGTTCACCTCCTCGTGAGCTGATCTCATCAACAACCTTGCACTCCTCCACCAGTACTCAACATCTCCTAGTAGCATATAAGTGGCATAGTTGACCCTCATTCCCGCCTGACAGTTAATCATTTCGAAGATCTTCTCCACTTCTTGGATCCATTGATTTGCTTTCTCTGAATTCTCAGTCCCCTCAAACTTGGGAGGATTGTAACGACGAAAGTCTTTTAATCCTCTTGACTCTGCAGCACGGATCTCTCTTCCCCTCTTTTCGAGATCACGTTGAGTCTTGGCAGCAGTCTGTGCAGCAACCGAAGCAGCCATGTTATTCATAGCCTCCGCCATTCGATCATTCCTACTGGCATTGGTTCTCGGAACGTCATTCCTCCTTGGCAGCATGGTTTCCCTATAAAACCATCATCAAGTAGAGTCTTAACACTACTTCAATAATTCTAAGAATAACTTCCGACCACAACCGCACATAATAATTATTATGAACTTGACAACTCAAACCACCTAAACCGACACATGATCAGATAACAACTCTCAACCTATAGGTTGACCTACAATCTATAACCAAGGTTCCACAGCCCCCAAAGAAAACCAAACCAATGCTCTGATACCACAATGTAACAAAAGAAATTAAAATAAAACCGAGAAATAAATAAGGTAACACATTTGGATAAGTAATTAAGTCATTATAATTTTCAAGCAGCGGAGAAAGTTCTCAATCCATGAATTCAAAATATTTACATAACAAAAGTAGTACA
>NC_021163.2:33648830-33666774 GCF_000331145.2 Cicer arietinum | reverse complement strand
TATATATATATGTATATATATATATATATATATATATATATATATATATCTTAATTGTAACTTAACAAATATCTTCATATTCATTAAAATTACCATTTCACCCGTAACGCATAAAGTTCTTCGTAAAAGATTCACCGCATTTAATTCAATTTATTTATCGACGAGTAATTCTAATCGGCATCAAAGTAACTTTTTGATCATATAAACTCCAAATTATTATTAACTTTGGCTAAAAAGCCTCCGAGCCAAAATCCAAAATACATAAAAATACATAAAGTGTACTTTAAAATTATGGGTCTTACAGAACCCACGAAGGGCATTATGAGTTTATTGCCATGCCTTTTGGACTTATAAATGCCCCTTCTACTTTTCAATCCTTTATGAATGAAGTGTTAAGGCAGCATATGAGAAATTTTGTGTTGGTTCTCTTCGATGACATCTTGGTTTACGGTAAAGATGAACATGATAAACAAAAGCATTTAAGGTTTGTCCTAGCTTTGTTGAAAGAGATTCAAATATTTGCCAATAAGAAAAAAAAATGCACTTTTAGGCAGACTCAATTACAGTATTTGGGTCATATTATCTCAGTAAATGGAGTTGTAGCATATCCAAATAAGATTGAGGCTATGTTAGATTGACCAACACCCAAGGACATCAAGGCCTTAAGAGGATTTCCAGAGCAGATTGAGTATTATAGAATATTTGTTAGAGATTATGGCAAGATAGCTAGACCCTTGACCCAACTTTTGAAGAAAGACAACTACCAATTAAATAGTGAAGCCTAGGCTGCCTTGGAATAACTCAAGAGATTGGTGGCAAAATTACCAACACTCACAGTTCCATATTTTTCTAAAACCTTTACCATAGAAACTAATGCATCTAACAAGGGCTTAGGTGCGGTTTTATAGTAGGAAGAGAGACTAGTGGATTTTCTTAGCCAAACTTTATCAGATAGAGCATAATCTAAGTCAATTTATGAAAGAGAGCTAATGGCTATTGTGATGGTTGTTCAAAAGTGAAGATATTGCTTGCTAGGAAGGCATTTCATCATCATCACATATTAGAAAAGCCTAAAATTTCTTACAGAACAATGAGTAATGGGTGTAGAATATTTCAGGTGGACTTCAAAACTCATGGGTCTGGACTTTGAAATCTATTATAGGCCTAGAAAAGAAAATGGTGTGGCTGATGCACTTTCTAGAAGATGATATTTGCAGCTTAGTCTTCAGTTCACTTTGAAGAAGTGGAAGATTGGGAGTCATAAACTTATCGATATCCTAAGTTACAAAAGTTGATACATGATCTAATCCAAGCTAGTAATGCTCATCTAGGATATACATTTCAAAATAAGAAATTGATCTATAAAGAGAGATTGGTACTACCAAAAGGATCTTCAAGGATTCCCATTTTTCTACAAGAATTTCACAACTTAACAGTGGGGGGACACTTTGGCTTTTTCAGAATCTATAAAAGAATTTCTGAGGTTGTGTATTGAGAAGGCATGAGAAAAGATATCTAGCAGCATGTGGCCAATTGTGAGGTGTGTCAACTGAACAAGTATCAAGCTTTGTCTCCAACATGCCTTTTTCAACCACTACATATACCCAATCAAGTTTAGGTTGATATATCAATGGATTTCAGTGAAGGATTACCTAAGGTGCAAGGTAAAATTCATTCTAGTAGTGGTGGAAAGATTGACTAAATATGTTCATTTTCTAGCACTTAGCCATGCTTTCACTGAAAAAAGATGTTGCTGAAATTTTCCTTGAAGAGTTAGTAGTGTTACATGGCTTCCCTTCTATTATTGTGTATGATAGAGATAAGATTTTCCTGAGACATTTTTGGTCGGAGTTGTTCAAAATGGCGGGTACGAAACTCAAATTTAGCTCTTCTAACTATCCTCAAACAAGTGGACAAACCGAAGTAGTCAATACCTATTTGGAAACATGCTTGAGATGCCTCACGGGCACTAAGCCCAAACAATGGCCAAAGTGGCTAAGTTGGGCATAATTTTGGTTTAATATCAATTATCACAACTTTATAAAATTAACCCCTTTTAAGGCACTATATGGTCGAGACTCGCCTCATCTCCTAAAATGGAATATTTCTTTGGCTATTGAAGAAGTTAACATCATGACACGTGACAAGGACCAAATGTTGCATGACCAAATAAGAAATTTGGTCACAACTCATAATCAGATGAAAAAGTATGATGGTCGGTCCAAACGTTCTATTTCACTAGTGGTTTGAGATTGGATTTTTTAGAAATTACAACCCAACAAATTGCGGTCCTTGGGTAAAAAGAGAAATTAAGTCCTCATTTTTATGGACCATATCATATTTCAAAGAAGATTGGAACAGTTTCATTTGAGTTCGTTCTTCCCCCAGAAAGTAAGATACATCCAGTGTTTCATATGTCCTTACTTAATAAGGTCATCTCCTCTTCAGCTACTCCTCAATCGTTGCTACATATGCTCTTTGAGGAGCTAGAATTGCAAGTAACTCCAGCCTTTGTACAAGATGTCTGCAGCACTCCCAATGGCACAACAGAAGTATCGATTTAGTGGAAGGACCTACTAGATTTTGAAGCAACATAGAAATCTATTGAGACAATTATGGAGCAATTCCCTTCTTTTCACCTTAAGGACAAGGTTACTCTTTCGAGAGGGAGCATTGTTAGGCTTCTTATAACTAAATATTATAAGATGATGGTTAAGAGCAAGAATTTTAAGTGGGAATTGAATTTGTATGGCACTTATTTTTTTATGTAAACAGTTTACTGTGTTAGTTTAAGTTGTAAGTCAGTGCAGTAACTGCTTTAGAGCAGTTATGCGACAAATAAAAGTAGAAAACTAGGAAAAAGAAAGGCAAGAAATTACTGAGTGGTTATTGGGAAGAGAGAGGCCAAGCTCTCAAATTCTTGGAGTGAGTATTCATTTAGCACGTCTATCAATGATGTCATTGCATAATTGTAAATTTGCATTCTGTTTAATTCAATAAAGAATTCAGCTTCCTCATTTCAATTATGTACTAACCAGTTCTAACAGTGAGCCTATAAGATATACTAGGCAAACAACTAAGAGAAAATAAGCTTCTAATACGAACGATGTTGGCGCTACGTCTAAAGCAAAAAAGAATAAGGCTGGTGGTTCTAAATCCAAAAAGGGAAAGCAATAGAGTTCCGATATCCACTATTTCTCATAGAGGATTTTTGGTGTTCTGCTATTTTCTGTGATCCGATATTAACAACACTGCTTTGAACAACAATAACAAATGAACTAAGGTGATATTTATATCCATTCATGTTAACTTTGTTGTATTTCTTAAAATTTGAGTTGTACTTGACCTTTACAAAACCAATTTGTAAAATGAGAATTGTTTCGTACTTGTAAACATATGTTCAAGACACATCTCATTTGATACGGGACTCTCAATAATGTGAATACATCAAATATTCACGTATTAATATAAAATTATCTGAGGTAACACTAGCCATTTTTCTTTTGATTGGAAATCTGCAACTAAGAAAAAAAAAACATTTTCAGATAGGCCTCAAACAACAAAATTTTGAAATTAGATTTTAGTTAAACAAAGTGTTTAAAGGATATATTCTATTGGTATAAATCACTTTTACTCTCATTCAATTTGAGTTTATTATTGTCACTTTGCATCATACATTTCAAGATGTAGCTGCAAAAGTGGATCGGCGAGGTGTTAATGCTGATTTTTATAAACGAATTTGTATTCCTAAATCAAGCATTCATGGCACTTATAGTTTCAACTTGACAAAATTGTAATTGAATGTGGTGTTTGTTGAGTATATTAATGTGTTATAAGTAGAAAACGAAAATTACAAGTTTATAATAAACTTCAAAACGTGTTGCACATTAAAGTATTTGTACAAGACAACATTCTTTTTCCTACCAAAAATACATTGGTAAAATGTTGTGTGTGGATTTTCGTCCACTTTTACCGTGAGATTAATTTCTCAAAAACTACAAATCAAAAGACAAAAAGCATGCACACCCTCAAAAAAGGCCAAAATTTCATCCATGTTTGCACACAACAAAATTAATCAGAGGGAAAAATCAATCTTCCTAAACTTTATGCCAGGTCAGGACCAGAAGGGAGTGCTTCATAACCATCATGATGCTTTGTGTTTGTGGTATCTCTTTCAACTGGAATGCACTTGAGGATAGCAGCAATAGGCATGCTAAGTGCACCAAATAACACACTGAGTAACCAGAATTGCCATGTTAGAGGCACTGTGCTTGCAAATGTTCCCAAGAACTCAACAATGATTACTTGAAATACTGCTGTGGAGAGAATAACACTTAAAAATATCCAGCTGTCAAATATGCCTTTGAATATGTTTATCTTTTCAATTTCTCTGCTGTTTATCTCATTGAACACCTGGTAAAATACAAAGTAAGCATAACAGAGTGGAACTAGATCATTTTATACACATTTTCTTGAAAGTATTTAGACTAGGATTGAAGGAAAATAGTGTTATTCATACATACAAGAGCAGGGACGTATCGTCAATAGCAAAGTTATGAGCAGATTAAATTAAAATTCTCAATTTATTTATTTAAAATAATCCATACATACCAGAGTAGAATACTAGGATATGTTATTCACAAAGTACTGTCACATGCATTACTTTCACACAAAGGAAGTATTAAATAACAATACGTATATACAAATCTATTTATCCGTTTATAATTTCTAAAGCGTGAGTTGTAGAAACATGTTAGCAAGTGTTCTCAATTTATTCAAGCCAGATTAGCACATTATAACAAATGGCAGATTTTCATTCTCTTCAATAATTGATATTTTCATATAAAAATGCCAGAAGAAAAGTTGTTGGTGAAATCCACTTTAATTATTTAAAATGCCCAAAACTTTAGATAATTTATGAAACTTGAGTAGAATTTGATTCTAACTCAGAATTATTTTCTGTCATGTTGATATTATGATCAATAAGTTTCCTACAATTCATCTTATCTACTTAAATAAATTATAACTGTCTTCACTTAATCAAAGCATTCTGTTCATTAATATTTTACGTTTGTTGTTTGTTTCCTTTATTTATTATCTTGAATTTATCAACTCGGTGCTTCACTTCATAGTTTTGTAGGACCTAACAATTGATTCTTTTCTTTCCCCTATGTAATAGATTGTCCTTTACTTTGGAACGATTACACTACAAAGTTTTAGTAATTATTTTAATTATGTTTTTATTTTCCAAATTTTTATCAACTATTTAGATTAAAACATCAGGTGGTTTCTTTTGCAAGATTAACCACTTATTTGCGTGTTAAAATCAGTGTTTTAAAAACTGAACCGGAGAACTATGATCCGCTTCTGATTCAATCATGATTTTGCTCAAATTTGAGCAGTTTAACGCAGTTAAAACATGACCCAAAAGTCTCACCACTTTGATGCTCGGTTCAGTTTTTAAAACGTTGGTTATGATAAACCGTAGTTGGTTTCTTTGAGGTGTATGAGACACTTTACCTGGCAAAATACAAAGGAGTTGAAAATCAAAGTGTTGAGCACAGCAGTTGCATCTGAGCCACTTAGTCCCAGTAACCTCTTGCCATCAAAATTGAGAACTGCAAGGACAATTAGTTGATACAAACTTTGACCAAAAATATTCCTCCACATTGGTTTGGTAATAAAACTTGCTTTCCTTCCAACTGGTTTTCTTTCCATAAGTCCATCATTAGGAGGTTCAGTAGCAAGGGCCAATGCACCAAGAGTGTCCATAATCAAGTTAACCCAAAGCAACTGAACAGCTGTTAGTGGAGCAGCTCCTGAAAATAAAGAAGAAAGTCTAATCTCAGTTTCTTGAAAATATTCAACAAAATTTCAATGGAAAGCAAAACCTCTATAATATCAACTAACCAGTGATGCATGCAGAAACAAAGTTAGTAATCAGAGCAACAACATTGACTGTTAACTGAAACTGCACAAATTTTTGAATGTTTATGTATATGGCCCTTCCCCATTTGGCCACTTTGACTATAGTAGTGAAGTTGTCATCCATTATAATGACATCAGCATTTTCTTTGGCAACCTGTGAAAGAGATAATTAAAAAAAGTTGATTTTGAACATCATTTAGGCATTACCATACAAACATAGATGGCAGAACAAGTTGAACAAATTCTAAAATTTAATAAATAAATCATTAAGTAAAAAAAGATGACAAGGAATGCACTGCTGCAAATGTACATTTACATCAGTGGGGGAATAACTGGATTACCAAATAAAATAACAAAATAACATGTAGTGATCATGTGGAAATATTTACAAGGTAAAAAAAGTAAGAACTCGGAAGACATCAAGGTTTATGAATTGCTGAGAAAGTATGGCAAATATTTTGAAAAGCTGCAGTTTTAATTATATACTGCTTCCTTAATGGAGATAATAACAGGCTTTTCAACAATTAGTCTCATCTATTAATTTAAGATGTCGCCACCATTCTAAAAAGAAGAGGGAAGGAAGGAGAAGAGCGAAAGGAAAAATGTAAAAGAATGGAGCAACACATAATATAACTAGAACCGAAGATATCATTTTTGTGCCTTAAACAAGATTCAAAACAACTAATAAGAACAGTGCATAGGATTGTTAGAATTAATACAGTCAGATTCACCATGATAAAGCAATAACGACTAGAGACAAACCTCGGTTCCAGCAATGCCCATGGCGAGTCCAATGTCTGACTCGTGCAGCGCAGGAGCATCATTGGTTCCATCACCGGTAACAGCCACAACCTCACCAAACATATTCCTCAAACGGGTCACCAAGGTATGCTTGTCAAGCGGTAAGGATCTTGCCATTACCTGAAACGATATTAATCACATAAGAAAGACAAGCATATCAAAAGATAATTGAAAGTCTGAGAAAATAATATGCGATCAAAACCTGAATTCTTGGTATGATATCCTTCATTTCTTCTGGAGACAAATTGCGAAATGCTGGTCCTTCTATGGCTACACCACCCTCAGTAAGTATACCACATTCTTTAGCTATAGCCTTAGCTGTATGTATGTTATCGCCAGTAACCATGCGGACGGTTATTCCAGCTGCTAAACAACTTTGAACAGCTTCCTTAACTCCAGGGCGCACAGGATCCTTGATTCCAACAATGGCGATCAGAGTATATCCAGTTTCAGGTATGACGGTTTCCCCATGTGTTTCATCTATATCTTTGACAGCCAAACAAAGAGTTCTCAAGGCTTCAGAGGCAAAGCCATTTATAATGTCAGTCACATTCTTTGCCTGCTCTTCAGGAAGATCAACAGTAGTTCCATTACTATCGATGATTTTATCACACATTTTTAACACTATTTCCGATGCGCCTTTGCAGAAAGCTCTGACGCCTCCATCAGGAAGACCTACAATCACAGACATCTTCTTCCTGTCTGAATTGAACGGCTCAACCTTAAGTATCTTACAAGATCTACGCTGTGCACCAAAATCACCGCCTGAAACCAAGCCAAATTCCAGTATTGCCGATTCTGTTGGTGTTCCCAATATTGTCTGCTTTCCTTCTTTGTCTTTAACTACTTCGGACGAAGTATTTTGAAATATAGCCTGCAAAAGGATGCTTAGAACTTCTTCAGATATCTCTGTTTTTAGTTTATCAGTACTCTCATCGCCTTTCATCTCCATGGTCTTTTCGCATATCCAAATTTTATCGACAACCATATGGTTGGTCGTCAACGTTCCTGTCTTATCGGTGCAAATGCAACTAGCTGAACCCATAGTCTCGCATGCAGAAAGATGTCTCACAAGCGCCCTATCATTCATTAACTTTTTCATTGCAAAAGCAAGACTTAGTGTTACAGCTAATGGTAATCCTTCAGGAATTGCAACAACTATTATGGTTACAGCAATAGCAAAGTAGTCTAGTAGCTTCAGTGCATCCTCTGAAGACCAATTACTGAAGTCTCCATCAACTGCTTTTTCAATCACAAACCTTACTGTCAACACCACAAATGTCAGCACAGCAAAAGTCAAACCGATTTTACCAATAACTGTAGCAACTCCATTCAATTTCACCTGCAATGGAGTCTCATCCTCTCCTCCCTCACTCAAAGTTTCCATTAACTTTCCCCATTCAGTCCTCATGCCAACAGTTGTAACTATCATCTTCCCCTGACCATCTTGCACTTTTGTTCCCGAAAGAAGAAAAGGTCTTCGACCGTCTATATTTACAGGTTCGCTCTCACCTGACAAACTCGATTCATCGATTAACAACGAATATCCTGATATAAAAATTCCATCAGCTGGAACTTGATCACCAGTTGACAAATGAACTATATCTCCTACAACCAAGTCATAAATTGATACCTTCTGTCTTTTACCATCCCTAGTAACCTGAACAGATATCTTTTTCTTCTCTTTGTCCAAATCTATGAACTGCAGAGATTGCTGGTAGTCACTGATAGCAGTAACAGTGACTACCAAGAGTATACTAAGAAGGATTCCAACACCATCATAAACACCCTTTGGCCACCCTTCAGTGGGAAGCCCTATGCCTATAGAAACTAATGCACAAATCATGAGAATGATTAGTGTTAAGTCATGCAGTGCATCCCAAACAAACATCAGAAAGCTTTTAGACGGTTTCTCAGTATATCGGTTGAGCCCGTAAATCTCTTGCCTACTATGTATTTTGTCTTGACTGACACCTTCATCAACTGAGACTGAAAGTTTACTTGTAATCCCTTGAACTTCACCAATTTTCGTATAGTTCTTGTAATCATGGCTTCGAACAATTGATGCAATATCATCCGGTTCGATACCAAAACCAGCTTCTCTTGTCTTTTCTGATACCTTGAATTCAGGTGTACCAATAGCTGCATAAGAAAACCAGACCAATTTGAATTAGCTTTGAATTAGCTTATGGAAGAAGTTTATAAGTAAAAAGGAATTTAAGCCAGAGGCTTTTTAATATAAATTAGAAAAATCCAAATTGCACATTCTCTAATATACCATTCCCAATACACTCTTCTTTATTTGTTGAAATTTAGAGCCGTTTGTTACAACTTTTTTCGTACAGTTTTAGGAAAAAAAGAGAATCTGGAAAAGAATCTCAAAACTATTTCAAATGATTATAGAAATTAGAGCCCCTTACCATCCGTAAAATGCAGTGCTGCTCGTTGAACGTTGATAACAGCCCGAAACTTACCCTGATGGATATACAGATTATACAGTCAAACTATAATAACAAATTGATAATATGTATCTAAATAGAAATATTTTATAGGGGACACATGAAAGGAATTTATAAAAATCATGGTAAATGTGAACGGCTTGAACATTTATGTGAATTCTTTCAAGCAAATAATCTGATTCCACTTTAAGGATTCTTACAATGTGGCTAGCAAGCTAGCAACAAGAGAAAAAAATAGGGAAAAACTGATGAAACCTGAATTTTCTTCTGTTTTTCCTCTTGTCGAGCGCGTTTGACGAGATCCGCTACGTTCCGAAATCTCCTTCGAGGGTTCTTGACCAATGAAACTGCTGATCTCCATCTACTCAGAGCTTCAATTGAACGATCCTTGTCTTCCAATTCAAAATCCTTCAGAAAACCCTCCATCAATCCAATCTGTTAATTTGTTCTAAAGTAAATAACACTGCAAAACCATAATAGAAAATTCGCGCGTGAGAGCGCAGAAACCAAATGGAACGAAAATGTTGAATTGAATTGAAGGGAATAGATAGGGCGTGTTGAAGAGTGCTGTCCAATATAAACTTACTAGAGTGGAAAGTTGACCATCAAATGTGCAAACTTTGACAAAAAGTGTGCCACGTGTTTTTGTTTTTTCAAAAACGGAAGAATCTTCGCATTATTCAACGTCCAATATAGCGGATGGGATAATAAATAATAAGTTCGGTTTGGTTCGCCCTTAATATTTGTGCCTCAAAGTTTAAATTTCTCTTTGGAAAACTTTATATTAAATCTATGATATTAGGTTTTTTTGAAATAACTTTTTTTTTAAATCTGATTTATTATTTATTTATTTATTTTTTAGTTTAAATGAAAGGTTTATAGATTTAATATTTTGTTAATTGAAATATTTTAAAATAAAAAAATTTTAAAATTTTTGTTTTGAAAAATTATCGGAAAAATTTATCAAAAAAATATTTAAAAAAAATTCCTCGAATAAAAAAAAATTTATAAATCTCACTAAAACCAAAAATTTTTAGGAGTTTTTCTTTTTGGAATTTTTTACACTACGAAATTTTTTGTTGCCCCTCTAATATCTGAGATGGGACAAATAATTAGTGGGTTTGTGAAATTTACAGCTCTAATTAGTATGTCTGATCAGAATATTCAAAAAAATTTACATAGTATATCTTAAATTTTATAAAATTTCATTATATTCTTAATTTTTTATTATCTACAGTTTTATATTTGTACTTTATGTCTAAAATTTTAAATTATTATGTAATTCTACTAAATATTTCTCTTTATTTTTTCATTATATTCTCTCTAAACATATTAAACTTAATTTTTCTACCACCCACCACCAGCCATTATATGCATTCGCGAATCACACGCACCTAACTTGCAGATGTACTTAATTGTTGTATTTTTTAAGTTTAGAATGGTTATCTAAAAAACAAAATTGTAATATATGATTTATGGGAAATTTTTACCTATACATATGATTGAATGTATGAAAGTAGTTAAATTTTATAAGAAAAAATTATATATGTTAATTTTTTTTGAAAAAAGGTATAGTTATTATTTGTTACAAGGTTGTGAAAATCAAATTATATAGATTTATAGGATAATTGTGGTTTGATATATGTTAATCGGTTGAGATGAATTCCGACTAGACCTGACATGACATATGTTAATAAATATGTTAATTAATATAGATATTGTTGTGTAAGCTGTTGTAATTTTGAGTTCAATAATATGTGTATTTTATGAGTAAAATTGTGGTTGTTGTGTTATTGTTTGCCGAAATATATATTTGAGTCTACTATATCAAAATGGCATGCTATTTGTACATCTTTTCTTTTTACTTGAATTAACCTAACCAAATAGCGGCATGCATCATGTAGATTAATATGTGGTTAGGGACTAAAATTTATTTTATCAATTTTTTAATTATTAAAATTATACTTTTTTTTATTAGAAACCTAGTTTATAAGATTAGAATAGGATCTCCAAAATCTTTAACACGATCATGATAATGAGATACTTGATTTCCTGTCATCTTGGTATGATTACAAATAAAAGTTCTAAATTGATCGCAATAACCCAACTTACTCTAATAAGCGAGCTCATGTAAGCTTCAAGCTGAATTTTCTTCGCTAAACCAAGAATTATAGAATGACAATCTGATTCAAGCATCACCAAAAAACAATCAATCTAAAAACAACCAAGAAGAGTCGGCAAGATATCAACGATGTTGAAAAGATTCATTAGATGAAGTATTGTCACGTCTTCTAAGTCAATATGGTGTGAGTCTACAACGCTGAAATTGAAGCAAGATGTTTAATCCTATGAAAAGTAAAAATTATCCTAAAAACCTACATAATATAGAGTGTAAGGACTGATAACTACATGTACGGATGCAACAGGTTATGCTCATCTTAAACAACTTTTTTCTAAACGAATATATTTTCAAGAGCTAAAAAGAGATCTTCATTTGCACCATGAAGATATAATCCATAGTGGCGATGACATCCAAGGCAAAAAGGAAGTTCATATCTAAGATAGACTCATATTATTTAGATACTTTGTGTCCTCACTGACAAATACATCAAAAGAAAATATCTAAGACTAAGTCATCTTTCATATGTTCCACTCTTCATTGTCAGATATTGCGTGCGCAAGTCTTTGTCCACTTTACTATGAGTTTGCAGGTTGATTTTCAGTAAATTGGTCAAAACCGCTTGCTTGAAATTTTGGTCAGACCCATTGCAAAATTCCTCTATAAATATAGGACTCTATTAGTTTAAAATTTGCAACAAAACTCCAAAAATTTACGTGTGTTTATCTTTTCTCCCTTTTATGCTTCATCTCATTTTATCCTTTATGTTCTCTTATTGGAAAAATTATCCTTTTAGATTTTTGAATGGTCACCATATCATATTATCGAATGGTCGTAACCGTCATATTTAAAGCGCGTAATTCTAAAATAGTTTTTTACAGTGCACTAGAAAACTGATATATTGTATCTTAATTGTTTTATTTTTTGGACGTCGTGGTTGATCGTTTATATTGTACGATTTTGGACAATGCTTCAAAATGTCTTGAAGAGAGCAATTTAATTTCAGACTTAATCCAATAATATTTTTGGTGACTGAAAATTATTTTTCAAACATCTTATCAAATCTCAAAAATAATTACTCTTAACCATCTATCAATGTGGTCCAATACCACATAATACATTGTCTTTATAGTATATATTAGAGAAATGTAATCAACACATTCTTTAACATGTATTTTTTAATATATATTATTTAATTGGTTGAAATTTACATAGATCATATCAAAACATATGAGAGTGATACAAATTTGATGTGACTCATATTTTAAATAATCAAAGAAACTATATTAAAAAGTGTATATTAAAAAATGTGTTATATTTTTTTTTCTTCTTATTATTTTATGTTACCGGCTGAAATTGATTAAAATCTCATGTGGGTCCTTTTCTTATGTGGTAGGACACTGAATTTAAATCATTTAAGACAGAGAAATCAGAAAGAGTGGTAAGGACTGGGATGTATTTCTCCTTTTATCTTCGAAACAGAAAGTTCTGCGAAGTTTCGTATTTATTGAAAAAAATTATTTGTATTATTTTTATAATGAAAGGTCTTCTATTAAATAAGAAAACTTTGAAATACAAAAATCAAAATTTCACATGGTGGTGGTGATGGACACCTCAAGCTCCAGATCACGTTAATTGCCGTCCAACCGAATAGTCCAATATAAAATGCTTAAAATAATACCGTGGCAAACAAAACATTTTTTTGTGGACTTGGATCATAGTAGCATTGGAGGTAACGACCTACAACGTGGCAACTTAATCCTTTTTTTGTGAAAAGGTTGCAATTTGATTTTATAGACCAAAAAAATAAACTAATTTAATCTTATGCCATAAACTTACTCCCCCGTATTAAATGACATATATAAAGTGGACTCGCAATTATTGTAGTCTTATACTATTACTGTAATATTTTTTTTTAAAGTATCTAGAAAAGTATACTTGTAGTGAGATATGATTCAGTGTTTACAAAATTATAATGTCTGTACAAAATAATTAAAATGTTGAGTAAGGAAATATCGATAATATTTTTTGACGTTTTTAAAGCATACTTTGTATTATTAGTTGAATTTTTATAGGTTTAAATGAAAAAAATAAGTTTATATTATTTAGTGAAATTAAACAAAATTCACTTAAGAAGAAAAAAATATAAATTTGTTGGTAACATTTAAAATTTTCAAAATTTATTGTACCCAGCAGAAGTGACATCTATCAGATTAGGTAAAGTCGCGACATTGATATTCAATCTGTAGATAAATAAACTAGAAGCAATAACTTCTTTTTGTTGAAAAAGTAGCACTGATTTTTCAATTCAACGTGAACGAGACTAAGGACTTTAACAAGGTTACACAGTCAGAATGTATTTATCATGTATAGATGTCATGACTTAAGACACAAGTTTATATTTTTAAAAACAAATGTGTTTGTTAAGTTTATAACTTTATAAAAGTAGTTATAAAAAAAACTTTATAAAGGTAAAACATTTTTAAAATCAAATGACACTATGTCAATAATTATCAGAGGGAATTGTGGTAAAACATTTCAGATTCAGTTGTGGTGTGAGTTTGAGATAATATTTATTTTTGCAAAGTGGCAATTGTGCATTAGCTATTGTTCATTATAGTAATATTTATCACATGTGATGAGCATATGCTAAAATCATCTCCAAATTTAAAATAGAAATTATAAAGTAAACATAAAATAAAGATATAGAGGGAGCACATGCCAAAAATATTCCAGAGGCCACTAGGCATGTGGAAATAATAATTTTATATACTTAAATTGAAAATTCAGCTGTACATGTAACGCTTGTTTCAATTATATGACGATATATATTATTCGTTATTCAGACACAAAAAGTTACATTGCGCATCAAAACCGAACGCTAAGGATCAGATTCATTTATATATTATTTGGAAACAAAAAAATTGACATTGTGTATCTCATAATTTATGTCCAAAAATCATTTCTCTTGCTCATTTTATATGAGCTAGTGAAACAGAGTGAAGAACGTTGTTTCTTCTCTATTAATTATATAACGATTAGGATTGGAACGAACGCAATAAAAACAAAAGGCTATGCGGTCCGTATCATTCTAATATCGAAATATCGAATAGACAAATAATTCAGTGAAAAACATATAAAATAGTATTTTGCTTGTGAAAAATTAGGGAATAATAATGTTTCTTCTCCCCCATGTTTGAATGAAAGTTGTTGACAAAAAAAACAAAGACTTTGAAAAGTCGCTTAATAATGGGATATCGAGCTCATTCAAGTTATAAGTATTTTTACTCTTTCTAACTATAAAAGAATAGGTGAATTGAGTATCAGAAATTTGTCAACGGCTAAATACTTAAGTTGGTAACCTTAATTTTTATTTATTTTTAGTTATGGTAACATTAATTTTACTCTTACAAATTTTCTTTAATTAGAAAATACAAATATAACTAAGTTAAGTTGAGAATTTTATATTTAATAATAAAATGCATTGTAACCTTGTAAAAATAAAAAAAAAAAAGCACCGTAAACTAAGACACTCTGCTTGAACACAATATTTGACTTTCAATTCCAAAAGTTCGAAGAAAGGGTCCTTATAAAATGGAACTGTAAAAAGATTGCTCCAACACAACGTAGACCACTTTTTTCCACCATTAGATTAGATTATCCATCAAATTTATTATAGACTAGTCCACACCAACTATAGAGCTTTTTATTTAAATATCTTTTTTATTTTTTATTTTTTTATTCCTGAAATGCCACACTCCGAAATAAAATTATCTGAATGTCTTATTTTTTTATTTTAACAGAAAGTCGTTCATTGAGGAAGCGACATCCAACTGCGTTTTTTTGTTTGTTATATTTTAAAAATAGTTTATTATTAGAATTATTAATTTAATTATTTAAAAAATAAATTACTAATATTAAATTAAAATAAAATACAATAATAAATTATAAATAAAATTTATATTTTAATTATTATTATTATTATAATAATAATAAATAATTATTATGCGTATAATTAAAAATTATTATAATTAAAATGATTAAATAAATATATATATATATATATATATATATTATTAAAATTTTCAAAAAAAATAAATTAAATGATAATAAAAATTAAATAATAATAACAATTAAATGAAAAAATATTTATATTGATAACATGAAAATGAAACGAAATACATTAAATTATTAATTTAATTATTTAAAAAATAAAAATACTAATAATAATTTAAAAAAATACATTAATAAATTATTAATAAATGTTATATTTTAATTATTGTTATTATTATAATAAATAATTATTATTCTTATAATTAAAAATTATTATAATTAAAATGATTAAATAAAAATATACATATATTATATTATAAATTTCAAAAAAAAAACTAAATGATATTAAAAATTAAATAATAATAATAATAACAATTAAATGAAAAGAAATTTATATTGATAACATGAAAATAAAATGAAATACATTAAATTAATAATAAAAATACATCAATCAAATTTGAGTAGATGTGCCAGCAGTGTTTGGACAATGTTTTCTAGTATGACCAGAGACCCGACATAATCCGCATTTTCTTGGTACTCTTTTTGTACTGTCCATTTCTGTTCTAATGCGTTTGTTCTTTGGACGACCTTTCGTGACTCTCCGCATTAGTGGATTGTGACGCACCTTAACACCTTCATATTGTGGCCAATATCCTTGGTTTGGTATGGGTTAGAACACTTCATCATAGACTTTTAATATCGTTTCCACCTTATACACATCAGGTATAAGGCTCCAATAATTATATTTTATGCTAGAGCATGCTGCTATGACATGTGAACAAGACATATGTTTAGCTTGATATATTCCACAATCGCACTACTTGTTAGAAAAGTTTACACTGAAATGACCAATTGGTCGCCCTTCTCTTGGAACCACTGCCGCGTGCACCATGAAAGTATGGTTGCTCCGATCAAAACTATCCACCCTATGACTATTGGATTTACTTATTTCCAATTTCATAAAATCTATGCAAGTTTTTGTGTATACCTGACCAGAAGCTAAAATTGATGCGTGTCGTTTTCCCATGGTTGGAAACAGTGTCCCTATTTTAAAATAAGTTGATTGGACCAAAGCAGTGATGGGAAGGTTGCACGGGCCTTTTAATACTGCGTTGATTGACTCCACAAGGTTGGCTGTCATCTGACCCCAACGACTACCTCCATCGAATGCTTGAATCCAATCTTATCGAGGTATGTTGTCTAACCATTTCAAAGCCTCCGGAGTTAGCATGCCGATTTCTCTACAGTAGTATCGATATGTAGGCTCGTTGATCGAGTAATCTGTATTAAAACAGTAGAGAATTATATAAATTAAGAATAAAATTATTAAAAATTGCACTAATTATAAAAATTAAGAATGAAACTATTACCCATAGAAATAACTTTTTTCTTCAAAACATTGTCTTTAAATTCCCTTGTAAAATTTTGTGAAATATGTCGGACGCAGAACATATACTTTGACGGAGGATCTTGCCACCCATTATTCGGATTATTATAAGCACTCGTAATGGATTCATGTCTATCGGAAATCAAACAAGTGTTGGCCTGTGGAGTGACAAATTTTCTCAAATTTCTCAAAAAGAAACTTCAACCTTCTTTTGTCTCACCTTCCACAATAGCATAAGCAATAGGAATTACGTTGTCGTTCCCATCCTGTGCAACTGCTACCAATAGAGTTCCTTTGTACTTGCCGTACAGCCAAGTCCCATCAACTTGTACTATTGGTTTGTAGAATTTAAACACAGATATACACGGAACAAAAGCCCAAAATAGTCTATGAAAAATCCTTATCCCATCTATTAAACTATTCTCATGATAAGCTGGGATGGTTTCCATTTCTATTTTAGTTCCTGGAGCAAACGTTTTCATAACCAACAACCATTGTGAGAGTTGATTGTAAGACTCTTCCCAATTACCATAAATTTGTTTGATCGCTTTATTCTTTCCCATATAGACCTTTTTATAACTAACTGTGTAGTTATGTAAAGCTCGAATCTGAGCAACAATTACCTTCACTTTGATTGAAGGATCCACTTTCACAACTTGCATTATGCTTTGACATATCATGTTAGAATCGAGCTTCGTATGATCTTGTGACAATGCATAATTTGTGCATGTATGAGGCACATTCAATATCTTCGTCACCATCAATGTCATCGACAAAATTATCAGATGATTCATCGAAGTATGTTTCATCCTCTTCACTATAATCACTTAAATCTTCCTCGTTGATACTATGTAAGACACTAAGGGGAAGATCGCATTGTGGACTTGTTGGAGGAGATTGATGATGGAGTTGAAAAATTTCTAGATGAGTTTGTTCTAATTGGGTAGAGTATGGTTCGTAGTGTTGTGATGGTTCACAGTGTTGTGATGGTTCATATTGTTGTGATGGTTCATAGTGTTGTGATGGTTCATAACGTTGTGATGGATAATATAAGTCAGGTTGATAAGGTATGTTTGATGTCGATGGTTGATCAATGTTTGTTGATGGAGGACCAGACTCAAAGGTAACATATAACTCGATGGTGCCGAGTTGTGACCACTGTGCATAAACATCAAACATCAACTCAACATCTTCATC
>NC_021163.2:33640442-33648250 GCF_000331145.2 Cicer arietinum | reverse complement strand
CAGACTCAAAGGTAACATATAACTCGATGGTGCCGAGTTGTGACCACTGTGCATAAACATCAAACATCAACTCAACATCTTCATCATCGCAAATCTTCATGAGTTCAAACCTTGTTGTATTTTTACCAAAGAACACAAAGTATCGATAAACTATATCACTTATCGTGACGCTGTCACCGAGCTGTAATTTTTTTCTAATGACATTCTTTAGACTAGCAAGGTTGCTTCCTAAATGTATTTTGAACGCCTTTTTATACTCACTTACGAATGTTTTTCCTTCAACTCCATCAACAATTGAACCATTGTAATAAACAATACAAATTACTTGTTGAGCAGCCATGACTAAATGATTAATTGAGTATGAAATGGTAGAAGGTATGGCGAGATAAAAGGTGTGGTGAGAAGGTATGGTGAGATAGAAGGTGTGGTGAGAAGGTATGATGAGATAGAAGGTGTGGTGAGATAGTCTATTTATAGAACTTTTTCAATATTGAAAATTGAATAGAATAATGTAATTGGTTGAAAATATTTCACAAGGATTGCCTTCCGTTGATCATTTAGATCCGTTGATAACTTTTATTCAATGGATAAGATTAAAAATTGAATAGAATAATGTAATTGGTTGAAAATATATCACAAGGATTGTCTTCCATGGATATATAGATCCGTTGATAACATTTATTCAATGGACAAGATTAAATATTGAATAAAATAATCTAATTGGTTGAAACTATATCACAAGGATTGCCTTCCATAGATCATTTAGATCCATTGATAAATTTTATTCAACGGACAAGATTAACTGAAATGGCGTAACACTAGTCTTTGCTTGGGAAAGCAACCTGCTACAGAAATCGTGGCCTGGGGAAGCGACTTCTTGAAGAAGTCGTGGCATGGGGAAACGACTTCCTAATGAAGTCGTGGCCTGGGGAAGCGACTTCCTGATGAAGTCCTGACCGCATGTGAAATCGTTCCCTGAGGAAACGACTCTATAAATACTTCCTTCCTCAAAATTTTACTCACAACTTCTTTAGTTTCTCTGCATCTTTCACTCATACATTCAACTTCTTCACTTTCTTCACTTTCTTTTATTATAGAACTATCTACAAATCACAGAGCTGAAATCATATACATTCAAGCATTTGTAAGTATCTCATTAATTGTTTTATTTTATTTATTATGATTTTTTAGTTTTTTTATTTAATTAGTCTCATTAATTGATTGTTTTATTTCATTTATTCTGAATTTTTTATTTGTTTTATTTTATTTTATTTATTTAATTAGTCTCATTAATTGATTGTTTTATTTTATTTATTCTAATTTTTTTATTTTATTTTATTTTATTTATTTATTTAGTCTCATTAATTGATTTTTTTATTTTATTTATTCTGATTTTTTTTATTTGTTTTATTTTATTTTGGCTTAATTGCAGTTTTGATCCCCCAATTTTAACTGAATCGCAAAAGTAGTCCCCTCATTTTGTTTCTCTCCAGTTTTGATCCCCCAAGCAGAATTTTGGTCCAAAACTTGACGAAATTTCATTTTTTTTTGCATTTATTTAAGTCACACAATGCCTCAAGATCTCATTTGCAACAATTGTACCTGGAATATATGATCATAAATGGTGTAGTACGACTTTAAAAACTAAAATTTCATCAAGTTTTGGACTAAAATTTTGTTTGGGGGACCAAAACTGGGGAGAAACAAAATGGAGGGACTACTTTCACGATTAAGCTAAAATAGGGGGACCAAAACTGCAATTAAGCCTTTTATTTTATTTATTTATTTAATCTCATTAATTGATTGTTTTATTTTTATTTATTCTGAATTTTTTAGTTGTTTTGTTTTATTTTATTAGTCTCATTAATTGATTATTTTATTTTATTTATTCTGATTTTTTATTTGTTTTATTTTATTTTATTTATTTATTTATTTAGTCTCATTAATTGATTGTTTTATTTTTATTTGTTCTGATTTTTTTTCTTTTATTTTAATTTTAATTTTTTTTATTTATCTATGCTCATTAATTGTTTTATTTTTATTTATTATGATTTTATTTATTTATTTAGTCTCCCTTAAAGGATAAAATCAAATGTCAAGGTCATGTAAACAAAAAACCAAATGATTCCATATTACTATATTTGCATGCGGCTGGCTTCGGTGAAGTGATCAAACTCGGAAATTATAAAATAGATGTCGGTCTCATTACTGCTATGGTTGAGAGATGAAGACCTCAAACTCACATGTTTCATCTTCCAATAGGTGAGTGCACAATAACTTTGGAAGATGTCTATTACATTTTCGGATTAAATGTTTCTGGTTTACCTGTTAGCGGTTCCAATTTTGTGCAAAGTAAAATAAATTTGTCAAGATTACTTAGGAGTTATCCCACCTGAGGGAGCAACAAAAGGTAATTCTATTAAATTAAAGTGGCTTAAGGATACGTTTGACGATGTTGGTGAAAATGCATCTGAATTAGAAAAACAAGCATCATGTCGAGCATATGTCCTATGTATGATTGGAGAGTTATTGATGCCTGACAAATCCAACAATCATGTACATCTAAAATATCTTTCACTATTAGGAGATTTAAATAAAGTATCCCAATATAGTTGAGGTTCAGCGGTTCCAATTTTGTGCAAGTAAAACAAATCTGTCAAGATTACTTAGGAGTTATCCCACCCGATGGAGCAACAAAAGGTAATTCTATTAAATTAAAGTGGCTTAAGGATACATTTGACGATGTTGGTGAAAATGCATCTGAATTAGAAAAACAAGCATCATGTCGAGCATACATCCTACGTATGATCGGAGGGTTATTGATGCCTGACAAATCCAACAACCGTGTACATCTAAAATATCTTTCACTATTAGGAGATTTAAACAAAGTATCCCAATATAGTTGGGGTTCAGCAGTTTTAGCTACACTTTATAGAGAATTATTCCTTGCAACGAAACCTGGTGTAATATCTATGGGAGGATGTGCATTATTGTTGCAAAATTGAGCATGGTATCGTTTGTTTTGTGTCGCTCCTGAATCTCCCAAACCATGGATATTTCTACTTGCACAAAGGTAACTATATTATTTTTATATTTTTTTTTAAAACCAATTGCTTACCATATTAATAATTTTATTATATTTTTTATTTTTATTATATTCGACAGGTTTAATTCTGGTGGTCTAAATTTTATTAAAGTTCCTCATAACGACGTAGAAGGATATCGAAAAACAATTGATCACATGATGGTTGAGGAAGTAATATATTAAATCACATTTATTTGAATTTTTTTAAATATTTTATTTTTTATACTTGTTATAATTACTTTAGCTTATTTTTTACATGTCAGTTTTATTGGAGACCTTATCTCGGGTTCCAACATGAAGTTTCAGAAGAAGATAGGGCCACTTGGATTGCATGTACTTATCTACTCTGTTATCATATTGTTGAAAAACATCATACATATAGAGTCACACTCCAGTTCGGTTTACATCAACAAATACCACAACCACCAGAGGACATGAAACTGTATCATGAGGTCGACATGAGGCGTGTGATTGATGATAATTGGACCTAGGTTTGGAGAGAAGAAATAAACCATTGGAATGAGCGCTATAATTACGTGTTGCAACGTAACATCGTACAAGGTGTTTTATGTCATAGCAAAAAATATATGATTTGGTTTAGACAACACACCAAATTGTTTATATCTGTAGAACAATATCTCTGTGATCCCCGTTTAAAACCGCCGTTATATCCTCATGTGCAATCGACCTCCCAATCAACCCCACAACACCAAGACACAGTAGGACCGTCTTCATCATCACCTCACATACACGTCGCTACTGAAGTTCCATTTTATGATCCACCACCATCTCAGTATTACGTTCCGTCGGTGCCAGAAATACCAACACCCGGTTATCCAACATAACATGGGCTTCTCTATAATTTATTTGGAACTCAATGCACAACTCCTGAGTCGGCTTATGCTGTATTTGATTCAATGTATAATCAACAATCTCAAAATTTAATGGAAGTAGGTGGCAGTGGTTCTAACCCATCTACAGCTTACATTGAAGAAAATGATCAAAATGACGATGAACTGGAAGAACCGCAACTTGTTCAGAGAGCTAGACGAGTTCGACGACATCGTACATGTGGGACTGGGGGTCACTTAGGTGGACATCATTGATATAAATTTGATGTATTTTGTTTTTTCAAATTTGATGTATTTTTATTATTAATTTAAAGTATTTCATTTTATTTTCATGTTATCAACATAAATTTCTTTTCATTTAATTGTTATTATTATTTAATTTTTAATATCATTAAGTTTATTTTTTTTTAATTTATAATATATATATATATATATATATTTATTTAATCATTTTAATTATAATAATTTTTAATTATAAGTATAATAATTATTTATTATAATAATAACAATAATTAAAATATAATATTTATTAATAATTTATTAATGTATTTTTTTAATTTATTATTAGTATTATTTCATCATTTTAATTATAATAATTTTTAATTATACGGATACTAATTATTTATTATAATAATAATAATAATTAAAATATAAATTTTATTTATAATTTATTATTGTATTTTATTTTAATTTAATATTAGTATTTTATTTTTTAAATAATTAAATTAATAATTCTAATAATAAACTATTTTTAAAATATAAAAAAAAAAAAACGCAGTTGGAGGTTGCTTCCCCGGGAAACGACTTCCTATTGAGATAAAAAAATTTCCTCTTCAGGAGGTCGCTTCCCCAGGGAACGACTTCCTGTTAAAACAAAAAAGTAGGGCATTCAGGGAATTTTGTTTCGGAGTGTGGCATTTCAAGAATAAAAAAAATAAAAAAAGGATATTTAAATAAAAAATTCCCACCTATAACCCCTTGAACTTAAAAAAAAAAAAATCAATTCTATCTTTCTCATTGTTCTCACTCACTCACCTTCTCTCTCTCTAGTTCTTGAATCTTCAACCTCTCTCTAGTTCTTGAATCTTCAACCTCAAAGCAACATCTGCAAGACATTCTTTGAATTTTTTTTTATACTTTATTTTTGTTCTTAGATTATTAGAGATAAAATTCATGTATAGAGCATTGAGAACAAATAAAAAACAAAAGGTCATTTTTTATCAAGGAAATTGAATAGACCCTGTCTTTAATTTAGGACTGGATTTTATATTTTTGTGATAATCTGATGTTACTAGAATTACTTATGAAAGGTCATTTAGAGTTTGATATAAAAAGATTGGTGGTGATTTTTAATTTTATTGATTTCTTTTTATAAGAAATTAAATTTTCTAGAAGGAGATTGAGAGGAATGGTGGAGAAAAGTGAAGATGAATTTAGATGAATCATAGTGATAGGTGATGTGAAATGTCTCACTTCACATGCGGAAAGTGTATGGTATAAGAGTGAGGATAAGTGTATGGTATAAGAGTGAGGATGTGAAAAATTCAAAAACAAAATTTTATTGTGCAACAAGAACCAAAAGTTGTAAAGGTCCAAGTTAAATGGACTGTGGAACAAATATAGAAACATTCATTTTCAAAAATTTTATTGTGTAGCTCTCCTTTATCCATGTACCCCTAAAATGTATAGGAAAAGTGAGCATTTTTTTGAGTGACCATTTTTTTATTTCTCCTTTATTTTTTATTGTGTACCTCTCCTTTATTTTTTATTGTGTACCTCTCCTTTATCCATGTACCCCGAAATATATATTTGAGTGACCATTTTTTTTATTTCTTCATTTCAACATTTACGGAACAAAAGTGAGTGTAAAAAAATTCTTTTTTTTCAGAATTTTTTTTTCAAGTTTTCTGGTACACAACTACAACTCCGAAAAACTTGAAAAAAGTTTTCCGATATAGAACATCATTTCCACAAATCATTTTTGAAGTTCTCCAGAACTACCGAGAAACTTATTTCAAGTTTTTCGGAAAAATTACACTACCAACAAACTTCAATGTGACATTTCTAAAAGCTACCGGAAAACTTCATCCTCAAATTTTCTAGTAGTTGTTTGAATTTTGTTTGTTTTTTTTAAATATTTTTTAAATAAAGTTTTTATTCCATTACTATTTATTTAATTCATTTGGTTTTAACTAATTTTTTTCATTGGATAGAATGAGAGGTAGAGACGAAAAAATTGTAGGAATAATACGTGACATTGAATCTTTATCGTCTATGGATGCTGCTCTGGAAAGGGTTCGTCTGACAGCATCTCGTAGACGACGATGAGTTATAATGGAGGATGATGACCTAGGAGAGCAGACTCCTATATCTATCCTTGAGGAGGATCAGGCGGTACACGAGGAGGATCATATACATGAGGAGCATGAGGAGGTACCTATACAGGAGGAGGGACCTGTACAACAGGAGGGTGAGGGTGAGCTGACACGGTATCCCAGATGACCGTATGATTTGTCAGTCATTACTCGATACCGGCATCACATGTCTGTGAGACTCTGGTTTGGTCAAGTAAGTTAAATTAATTATTATTTATGGTATATTAAAAATATTTAAATTAATTATTATTTAAGATACATTAAAAACGTTTAAATTAATTATTATATATGGTGCATTAAAAATATTTAAGTTAATTATTATTAATGTTCTATATTTAATTTTGATATCATACATTTTATTTGTATGCTAGAGCGACCAATGCTAAAAATTGTTGTCCATGGAAAAAATTACAACAATTTACTCCACCCGTTCTTCCACGAAGTATAGGGACGTGAGTGAATCTATCTGAGTTAGGACCACTATAGTGGGGGAGTCTGAAACTCATTGACAAAAACTTGATTTATGCTTTTGTGGAAAGATGGCACCCAGAGACTTCGTCATTTCACATGCCATTTGGTGAAATGACGATTACTTTGGACGATGTTGCCAATTTGTTAGGCATTCCTATTAGGGGTGAATTCTACACTTCACCAGCTGATCTAGATAGAGTAATGGCATGTACTCTTTTCATTACTTTATTAGGGGTACCTCCTTAAGAGATATAGGAGAAAACAAAAACAAAAAAAACCCACGGATACACACTACAAACTAGATTGATTGAAAGAAGTATTTAGAAGGCAGTGTGCATCCCAACAATTTGATTGTGCTACTCAGGCGTATTTAGTGAATCTAGTAGGGAGTATTATTTTTGCAGATAAAAGTCATACATTAGTAGATGCAAAATACCTTCCCTTATTTAGAGATTTGGATGGTACCAGTAGATACGATTGGTGTAGTGTTGAACTGGTAGTCCTTTATGACTATCTCTCCTATGCTAGTTGTTACGACACCAAACAATTAGGTGAATACACATCTCTTCTCCAGGTATTAAATAATTATGATTATAATTAATTGTTATGATCTTTATTTATTTATTTTTATGTTTATTGTAAGACCCATAGTTTTTAAATCCTAAATTATGCAATTTTAGGGTATTTTGTGTGGAATTTCTTAGGCTGTTAGCCCAGTTTTTGGTATTGAGTGAGTTAAATGCCAAAAATATATTTTTGGAAATTGGATTAAAATTATTTTTCGGAAAATAATTTACTTCCGTTACGAAGGATTTAATACTGGGTAATTTTGTTAAAAATATATCGGATTGCTGAAAATTGTACCAGAGAATTGAGTTGCGACGAGAGTAGATATTTTTATTAAATTAGACTAAGAGGAATGAAATGATGGGGGTAAGAGTTGTTAGATAATTGTTGGTTTTGTTTCAATTATAATATATTAATATATAAATATATATGTATATATTGTAAGTAATATATATATAT
>NC_021163.2:33632475-33640287 GCF_000331145.2 Cicer arietinum | reverse complement strand
ACGGTATTAGGGATTTAAAAACCGTCAAACACAAACCTTCCCGTTTCATCTAGATCTAAGCTTCGTTTCGCGAAGAGATAGAAGGGTAAGTTGCTCACTACCACGCTACGGTGCTAGGGAACCAACTTTGGAAGCGACTTTGCGAGCGGAGATTTTACTGGATTTACTCGTGGTACCGTAATCGCACGTTAAAGCTAACGTGAAGGTAAGGGCTCCTTCTAAACTTTTAGTTTGCATTTAGGGACTTATATGTGATTGTGTGGAAAAGGAATTTGTTAGGGTTGAAGTGTTGATTTTGGGGGAAAATGAATCTAAGGCTTTATGGGTAAAATCTTAGAGTTAGGTTTTGGTTATATTGATGAATGTTTCGTGGAAAATGAATTTAAACTCATTTATGTATGATTTTGAGTAAATGAAACTTGTTGCGTTTGAGTGGTGGATTGTGTTGATTTGTGTTCGTCGTATTTGACGTGTTCTTAATTAATACTAATGAAATTTGTTGTGTGTATGGTTGGATTCTGTGGAGAAATGAATTGATGTGTTTTGGTGTGAGTTGAGGTTTGGATCTGATAATATGTTTGAGTTTGTTTTGTGTGGAATTTGAAAACCATTAGAGTTAAACGAGTATTAAGAATGGGGAATCTCTTAATGTCTACGTTTACTTAATGTTGTCGTGAAAATCGTTTAAGTTAAACGAGTATTAAGAATGGGGAATATCTTAATGTCTTGTTTACTTAATGTTTTGTTTTGAAAATTGTTTAAGTTAAAAGAGTATTAAGAATGGGGAATCTCTTAATATTTCTGTTTGCTTAATGTTTGTTGTGAAAATCGTTTAAGTTAAAAGAGTATTAAGAATGGGGAATCTCTTAATATTTCTGTTTGCTTAATGTTGGTTGTGAAAATTGTTTAAGTTAAATGAGCATTAAAAATGGGGAATCTTTTAATATCTGCATTTGCTTAACGATTTTTGTGGATGGAGTCAGTATATGCTCATGCATTTTCATTCTTTTTGTAAATCGTGCAGACCCGTGATAGGTGGCACCTTGATAAATAGTACTTTGGCCTGTGATAGGCGGTACATTTATGATTTACGTTTTTGTAAACCGTGAAGACCCGTGATAGGTGGCACCTCGATAAACGGTACGGGCCAGTGATAGGCAATACGTTTATGGTTTTCGCTTTTTTGTAAATTGTGCAGACCCGTGATAGGTGGCGCCTTGGTAAATAGTACTTTGGCCTGTGATAGGCGGTACATTTACAATTTACGTTCTTTTTAGTAAACCGTGCAGACCGGTGATAAGTGGCACCTCGGTAAATGATACGGGCTCGTGATAGGCAGTACGTTTATGGTTTACGCTTTCTAGTAAATCGTGCAGACCCGTGATAGGTGGCACCTCAGTAATTGGTACTTTGGCCTGCAATAGGCGGTACAATTATGATTTACGGCCCTTCGAGGAGGGTGTTGGTTTGGAATTTCGAGTCCATGCATTTTGGCATATACGCATTGCATTAGGGTGCTTGGCACACGAGTCGTGTTTGAATCAAGTATATGATTGAGTGGTTTGAATTGGAATTGTTGTGGTAATTGTGTTGGAATTGCTAAGTGTTATGTATTGACTATCGTGTGTGAGTCGTGATAGGCAGTACGTTTATGGTTTACGCTTTCTAGTAAATCGTGCAGACCCGTGATAGGTGGCACCTCAGTAATTGGTACTTTGGCCTGCAATAGGCGGTACAATTATGATTTACGGCCCTTCGAGGAAGGTTTTGGTTTGGAATTTCGAGTCCATGCATTTTGGCATATACGCATTGGATTAGGGTGTTTGGCACACGAGTCGTGTTTGAATCAAGTTATGTTTAAGTGTTATGTATTGTGATCGTGTGTAAGTGTGACTGATTGTAAAACTATTTCGAAACTCAAGTTGTCGTGGTAATTGTGTTGGAATTGCTAAGTGTTATGTATTGATTATCGGGCGTAAGTGTGATGGATTGTAAAACTATTTCGAAACCCAATTTGTCGTGGTGATCGCGTAGGAATTGCTAAGTGTTAAGATGTGGAATTGTGTATGAATGATTTTGAGTTAGTTTATGTATTTTTGGAAGAATATGCAGGGAAATCGATTTCGCTTTACGCTTATGGTTTTCGCTTTTTTGTAAATTGTGCAGACCCGTGATAGGTGGCACCTTGGTAAATAGTACTTTGGCATGTGATAGACGGTACATTTACAATTTACGTTCTTTTTAGTAAACCGTGTAGACCCGTGATAAGTGGCACCTCGGTAAAAGATACGGGCCCGTGATATGCAGTACGTTTATGGTTTATGCTTTTTAGTAAATCGTGCAGACCCATGATAGGTGGCACCTCGGTAATTGGTACTTTGGCCTGCGATAGGCGGTACAATTATGATTTAGGGCCCTTCGAGGAAGGTTTTGGTTTGGAATTTCGAGTCCATGAATTTTGGCATATACGCATTGCATTAGGGTGCTTGGCACACGAGTCGTGTTTGAATCAAGTTATGTTTAAGTGTTATATATTGTGGTGATAGCATGTTTGATTGCAAAACTATTTCGAAGCTCATGATGTTGTAGTGATTGTGTTATAAGTGCTAAGTGTTATGTTTTGATTATCGGGCGTAAGTGTGATGGATTGTAAAACTATTTCGAAACCCAATTTGTCGTGGTGATCGCGTATGAATTGCTAAGTGTTAAGATGTGGAATTGTGTATGAATGATTTTGAGTTAGTTTATGTATTTTTGGAAGAATATGCAGGGAAATCGATTTCCCAATCGATAGGATGAGTTACATGGACTTCCCTAATTTGACATAATCGATTTGCCAATCGATTTTATAATATGATTTTCAAAACCATTTAAGAAATCGATTTGGCCATACAGGAATTCAGCAAAATTGACAAAATCGATTTGGAAATTGATTGGCATTAAGTCAGTGGCTCAGCTATTCTGTCAATTGATTGCCCAATCGATTGAATTAAGCCCAGAGTTCAAATTTCACTAAAAACCTTCAGGAAATCGATTTGGAAATCGATTGGCTTAGTAGAAATTCTTATTTTGAGTTAGATAACAGATTGCTCAATTGATTTATCAATGTCTTGGTCAATTATGTATTACTTGAGGGATTGAGAACTTTATTTTGATTTCATTTTTAATTGGCAAGCATTATATGCACTTTTAGCATATGGAAAATCCTTTTAAGGTGCATGCTTAGTTGAAAGGTTATTTTGTGCATTTAAAAACTTAAATGTTATGTGTTAACTGTTAATTTCGGTTGGTGACCCTTTACAACTATTGTGGAAATTTGGGCTTTGCCCTCAGATGAGAGCCAGAACAATCTTACCGGTTCGTACCCTGTGGATGGGAATGTTGTGGAGAATGCCTGACTGGAGCTATGTTAGGAGGATCTTACGGGGCGCGTGGAGATCACTCAGAGTGTTTAGTTTGTTTTGGAGAATGGTCAGATTAGGTTGACATAGAGGGATCAGATGTCTTTCTTTTGAATTGTATTTGTTTTAAAATGGAAGATTGTACTTATACTAATATTGTCAGCTTGACATGTTATTTTCGATGGGTTACATGTACCACTTTTTGATGTGTAAATATTTTGGATTCATATTTTGAGAAACTTTTCCGCTGCTTGTAAATTATAATGACATAATTATTTATCCAAAGGTATTTCCTTATTTATTTCTCTGTTTTATTTTAATTTCTTTTGAAAAAAAAAATACACCCTCGCTTTGAAAATCGGGGTGTTACATTGTGGTATCAGAGCTTTGGTTTGGTTTTCTTTGGGGGTTGTGGAACCTTTGGTTATAGATTGTAGGTCAACCTGTAGGTTGGGAGTTGTTATCTGATCATGCGTCGGTTTAGGTGGTTTGGGTTGTCAAGTCCAAAATAGTTATTATGTGTTGATATATTTGAAACTTAGTTTTGGAATTATTCGAAGTGGTGTTAACACTTCTTCTTGATGTTGGTTTTTCGGAAACACTACCTCCAAGAGAGAACGACGTTGCAAGGATGAACGTCAGTAGGGATGATCAAATGGTTCGAGCTGCAAATAACATGGAGGTTTTGTTGTTGCACGAACTGCTGCAAAGACTCTGCGGGATCTGGAGAAGAGGAAAAGAGAGATTTGTGCTCTTAAGATTAAGAGGGTTAGAATATTTTCGTCGTTACCATCCTCCAAAGTTCAAGGGTGATGAGGACTCAGGAAAAGAGTTAACTAGTGGATTCAAGAAGTGGAAAAGATCTTCGAGATGACGGATTGTCAAGCAGAGTTGAAGCAAATCATGACGGCATGGAATTTATAAAATGGTCCCAAGGACATAGAAGCTATGTGTTGGTGTAAACTCGAAGATGATGAGTATGGATGGATTAACATTAGACTAGTAAGGGATTTCAAGTAAAGATCTAAGTTGAGGACTTTTGTTAAGAAAAGTATTAGAGGTTTTCCTGGTAGATTTCAAGATGAAACTGGATGAAGTTTGACAACTGTCAAAGAGATGTGAACATCATGGAATTGTTGAGAAGATGAGGCTTCCATTTGGGATAACATTTGGTGCTTAGGTGTCAATGAAAGAGACTAGTATTGAAGTTAAGGGAGCGTTGCACATTAGGAGTGAATACTCCTTTGGATAGATAAAATACGCTTTGAGGAATTGTCGATACCTTGAGGGGAAAAGTCGAGCATTCAAGTTAGACTAGATTCACAACTTGGATTATTAAGTATGAATCTCATAACGAGTGTAGGAGTGAGACCATGTATTTAGTTGATGAGTGACAAATCTCCTGGTGGTTTAGGAGATAGTAAGTATGGATAGTGATATTAGATGAAACTATAGACACGTAAGTGTGAATTTTAAGCGATGTTCGGCAAAACATAATGAGTTAGGCCTTGATGTATTGAACTCTATGTTACCATTAAGTGGAATTTGAAGTATCGAGTACGGGAATACTTCGAGATGGCGGTAATATAAGTTTTGAGAGTCTATTAAAGGATGGGAATTACTAAGAGGATGTTAACAGCATGTGGAAATACAATACCAACTACTTTCATTAACGCAAGATCTCTGTATGTCACAATTACATAAGAAAATTTGTTTTGTGTAACAAACATTTATCTTATCCTCTCTAATGGCCAAAAAAAGTTTTCTTCCTACTCACATTCCAAATAAGCAAATCCAACTACAAATGTCATCTTTGTTGATATCATACCAACAATTTCAAGTAATGACATTATGTATTTATTGGTTTTGTAGGTACTGTCCATAATCAACACAATCGGAAATGTAACACCCCGTTTTTCAAAGCGTGAGTGTATTTTTTTTTTTTTCAAAAGGAATTAAAATAAAAAAGGAAAATAAATAAGGTAACACACGTTTGGATAAATATTTAAGTCGTAATACAACGACAAATAAGTCAACAGAATTTACGAGCAGCGGAAAAATTCTTAAACCATGAATTCAAAATAAATACATAACAAAAGTAGTATAGTCTTCCAGTTTAAAAATAAACGCAACCCCAAAAGAAAGACATCCGTTCCCTCTGTGACAACCTAGTCTGATCATTTTACAAAACAACTAAACACCCTGAGGGATCTCCACGCGCCCCGTGAGATCCTCCTAACGTAGCTGCAGTCAAGCGTTCCCATCTCCATTCCCGTCCGTAGGGTACGAACCGGTAGGATCGTCCTGACTCTCATCTGAGGGCAAAGCCCAGATTTCCACTTGAGGATTTTCACTGAGCCAATCGATTGGGCAATCGATTGGGGTGAAGGATTTTGATGAAAACAGAATCCTGGGCTGAAATCAATCGATTGGGAAATCGATTGAGTGAGTACTGAGCCCCAGGTTTTAAGCCAATCGATTTCCAAATCGATTTGGTCGAATATGGATGAGTCCCTGACTTAAGGGCCAATCGATTTCCAAATCGATTCCTTAAATGATTTTTGAAAAACTGATTACAAAATCGATTGGCCAATCGATTTTGTTACCTTAGCCAAGTCCCTGTTAACCTATCAAATCGATTGGGAAATCGATTTCCCTGTGTATTCTTTCAAAAATTCATAAACTAACTCAATCACAATCATGCATAATCCCAATTCTTAACACTTAACACTGATAACGCAATCACTACGACATCATGGATTTCGAAATGGTATTGCAATCAAACATGTTAAAAACATAACACTTAACACTTATAACACAATTACTACAACATCATGGATTTCGAAATGGTATTGCAATCAAACATGTTATCACCAAATTCCACAACATACACTTAACACTTATGACACAATACTACACAAACAAAATGAACCAACAATTCACAATTTAACAGGGTGTAGTCTCTCACGGACAAACACATGTGCAGTCTCTCACGGACAAACACAATTCCCTTAGGAACGTAAGTCGTAAATGTACCACCTATCACGGGTCAGTACTGTTTACCAAGGTGCCACCTATCCCGGGTCAGCACAACTTACCAAACGTAAATTGTAAACGTACTGTCTATCACGGACCCGTACCGTTTACCAAGGTGCCACCTATCGCGGGTCAGCACGATTTACCAAAACATACATAAGTGAACGAGACATTAAGAGATTCCCCGTTCTTAATTCTCATCTAACTGAAACCAGGGCGTAGTCTCTCACGGACAAACACATGTGCAGTCTCTCACGGACAAACACAATTCCCTCAGGAACGTAAGTCGTAAATGTACCACCTATCACGGGTCAGTACTGTTTACCGAGGTGCCACCTATCCCGGGTGCACAACTTATACCAAACGTAAATCGTAAACGTACTGTCTATCACGGACCCGTACCGTTTACCAAGGTGCCACCTATCGCGGGTCAGCACGATTTACCAAAACACACATAAGTAAACGAGACATTAAGAGATTCCCCATTCTTAATTCTCATTTAACTTAACGATTTTCAAAACAAAACATTCAGTAAATAAGTCATTAAGAGATTCCCCATTCTTAATACTCATTTACTGAAACGATTTTCAAAAACAAACATTAAGTAACCGAGACATTAAGAGATTCCCCATTCTTAACGCCTAGTTAACTTAAACGATTTTCAAAAACAAATATTAAGTAACCGAGACATTAAGAGATTCCCCATTCTTAACGCCCAGTTAACTTAAACGATTTTTCACAAACAAACACACATTAAGTAAACAAGACATTAAGAGATTCCCCATTCTTAATCCTCGTTTAACTTAATGGTTTTCAAATTCCACACAAAACAAACTCAAACATACTTTCAACCCACATCAAAACACATCAATTCATTTATTCACAAGATCCAACCATACACATATCAAATTTCATCAATACCAATTAAGAGCATGTCAAAAACAACGAACACAAATCGACACAATCCACTACTCAAAACACACAAGTTTCATTTACCCAAAATCTTACACAATGACTTCAAATTCATTTACCACGAACCATTCATCAATATAAACAAAACCTAACTCTAAGGTTTTACCCATAACGCATTAGTTTCGTTTTTCCCCAAATCGATACATTAAACCCTAACAAATTCCTTCCCACACAACCACAGATAAGTCCCTAATGCAAACTAGAAGTTTGGAAGGAGCCCTTACCTCAACGTTAGCTTTAACGCGCGTTTCCGGTACCGCGAGTAATTCCGGTAAAATCTCCGCTCGCAACGCCGCTTCCAAATTAGTTCACTAGCACCGTAGCGTGGTGGTGAGCAACTTTCCCTTCTATCTCTTCGAGAAATGAGGTTTGGATCTAGAAGAAACAGAGGGGTTTGTGTTTG
>NC_021163.2:33629057-33631754 GCF_000331145.2 Cicer arietinum | reverse complement strand
AAATGAAGCAACGAAAACGAAAAATGGAGAAGGATGGATTTTGGTTTCACGGTGGTCTGAGGAAGGAGATGGAAAATTGGAATTTCCTTCCTTTCTTTTTCTTTCCTTTCTTTTTCCTTTCTTCCTTTTTCCTTCCTTCCTTTATATACTATTTTCTTTTCCTTTTCCTTCCTTCTAGTTTTCCTTTCTTTTTCCCTCCAAACAAACATATATAAATATAATAAATATAACTTAACAAATATCTCAAAATCTAGATATTTATTAAATTACCGTTTCACCCGAAACGCCTTAAATTAACCGTAAAGTATTTTCCGCAGTTAAATTCAATTTATTTATCGACGAGAAATTCTAATTGGCATCGAAATATCTTTTTGATTAGAAAACTCCAAAATATTATTAACTTTGGCTTAAAAGCCTCCGAGCCAAAATCCAAAATATACCAAAAATACATAAAAGGGTACTTTAAAATTACGGGTCTTACATTACTCCCCCCCTAAAATTAGTTTCGTCCTCGAAACTATGCGTCGATAATTAGCTCTGGGTGTTGTTCTCTCATCTTGCTCTCCAATTCCCAAGTCGCCTCTCCAGTAATTGGGTTCCAAATCACCTTGACCAACGAACATCTTTGGTCCTCAATCGCTTAATCTTCCTGTCCTCAATTCTCACAGGTGGTACTTCGAATGTCAAGTTATCCTTCGGTTGGATTGTGTCTGGTTCGATCACATGCGATGGATCTGCAAGATATTTCCTCAACTGTGATACATGAAACACGTCATGAATGTTGGACAGTATCGGAGGCAATGCAATCCGATAAGCAACAGGCCCCATTCGTGGAGAAATCTGATATGGTCCAATGAATTTCGGAGTCCACTTCTTCGATTTCAATGCCCTACCAACTCCTGTAGTAGGTGTGACTCTCGGAAATACATGGTCACCCTGTTCGAATTCTAAAAGTCTGCGACGCTTGTCCGCGTAACTCTTCTGACGACCTTGTGAAGTCTTCATTTTCTCCTTGATTTTCCTTACCTTAGCTGTAGTCTGTTGCACCATCTCTGGTCCGACGATCATATTTTCACCGTCCTTATACCCACACAAGGGCGTTTGACACTTGCGCCCACAAAAGTCTCCTCTGGAGCCATTCCAATACTTGCGTGGAAACTATTTGTTGTAGGTGAACTCAATCATAGCTTCGTTCCGAATGCTTCGTGCAATGCTCCCAAAAATGTGATGTGAACTTCGGATCACGGTCTGATACAATACTCGATGGTACTCCGTGTAATCTCTAAAGGTTGCAACACACCAGCAGGTCGCTGATGTTCCACCTTGTACGGAACATCAATCTAGTACCAAACCTAAACACTAAGTATGACGCCGACACATTGAGTACAATGCATCATTACCTAATGGTAGGGCTTCCCATCCATATCAAGAATGATCTTGGGTTATTGTAGAGGTAAACAATCAAATTAATCGAGAAGTCCCTATTCTGAATGGTTATTTGACAAAGTAAACATGCATAATTTACTGTCAAAGTCTTAGCAGTAAAGTAGACACGGACAACTTCAAACAATTTACATAATCCATAGCAATGAAGGAATGGGTTGCCCCTGAATCAGAAAGTGTAGTTAGGAGGTTACCTGTAATCGCACAGCCATATTGCATCAGATCGCTAGATAAATTTCCAACTTCAGCGTCGACGCAATAAACATGTCCTCTAGCAGTAGGAAGAGTAATCCTAGCTACATTCACCATTGGTTCCACCTTCGGAGCCTTGCAATTCTTTGCAAAGTGCCCTGGTTTATGGCAATTGTAGCAAGTAGTACTGTTAAAGGTACAAGCATAAGCATAATGTCCCTCTTCTCCACATCGGAAACATCGTATACCTTGTCCCATTTGCCTCCCAAAGTCTTGATTCCCTGGGTTATTCAGTGCCCCGTTGTTATCACGTGGTCGATTATAATGTTTGGCAACTTGTTTTCCCTTGTTCTGATACTTCACCCGACTAGGTCCTCCTGAGTTAAAATTCCCTCCTCGGCTAGCTCTCTTATTCTTCATATCCTCAACTTCTCTACATTTTTCCACAAGAAATTGGAAACGTTGAGTTCCCAAGGGTAAGACAAAGTCTTGAATCTCACACTTTAGTCTGTCTTGGAAACGATGACACTAGAACTGCTCGTCAATCTCTTCATGGAAAAATCTGAAATGCCTTGATAGTGATTCAAACTTAGCAGCATATTCGCCCACGGTCATGTTCCCCTGATGTAGTTTCAGGAAATCATCACCCAGTCTAGTCCTGGTACTCATCGGGAAGTATTTGTCTAAAAACTTCCCTTTGAAAGATTCCCAGTTTACCTCCTCGTGAGCTGATCTCATCAACAACCTTGTACCCCTCCACCAGTACTCAACATCTCCTAGTAGCATATAAGTGGCATAGTTGACCTTCACTCCCGCCTGACAGTTGATCTTGTCGAAGATCTTCTCCACTTCTTGGATCCATTGATCCGCTTTCTCTAAATCCTCAGCCCCCTCAAACTTGGGAGGATTGTAATGACGAAAGTCCTTTAATCCTCTTGACTCTGCAGCACGGATCTCTCTTCCCCTCTTTTCGAGATCACGTTGAGTCTTGGCAGCAGTCTGTGCAGCAACAGAAGCAACCAGGTTATTCATAGCCTCTGCCATTCGATCATCCCTATTTAC
>NC_021163.2:33628463-33628999 GCF_000331145.2 Cicer arietinum | reverse complement strand
TCCTATAAAACCATCATCAAGTAGAGTCTTAACACTACTTCAATAATTCTAAGAATAACTTCCGACCACATCAGCACATAATAATTATTATGAACTTGACAACTCAAACCACCTAAACCGACACATGATCAGACAACAACTCGTAACCTACAATCTAGAACTAGAGGTTCCACAGCCCCCAAAGAAAACCAAACCAAAGCTCTGATACCACAATGGAACACCCCGTTTTTCAAAGCGTGAGTGTATTTTTTTTTTCAAAAGGAATTAAAATAAAACAGGGAAATATATAAGGAAACACACGTTTGGATAAATATTTAAGTCGTAATACAACGACAAATAAGTCAACAGAATTTACGAGCAGCGGAAAAATTCTTAAACCATGAATTCAAAATAAATACATAACAAAAGTAGTACAGTCTTCCAGTTTTAAAATAAACGCAACCCCAAAAGAAAGACATATGTTCCCTCTGTGACAACCTAGTCTGATCATTTTACAAAACAACTAAACACCCTGAGTGATCTCCACGCGCCCCGTG
>NC_021163.2:33623823-33626679 GCF_000331145.2 Cicer arietinum | reverse complement strand
TTTCCACACAACTACAGATAAGGCCCTAGATGCAAACTAAAAGTTTGGAAGGAGCCCTTACCTTCGCGTTAGCTCTAACGTGCGTTTCCGGTACCGCGAGCAAATCCGGTAAAAATCTCCGCTCGCAACGTCGCCTCCAAATTGGTCCCCTAGCACCGTAGCGTGGTAGTGAGCAACTTTCCCTTCTAACTCTTCGCGAAATGAAGCTTGGATCTAGAAGAAACGGAGGGGTTTGTGTTTGAATCTCAAATACCGTTTTTCTTCGTCTTCGAATCAAAGAGGAAGAGTGGAGTTGCGAAATCTTTGTTCTAACTCTCACCCAACCTTGGGTTACTAGTTTTGAAGAAAAGAAAGCGACGAAAATGAAAACGGGAGAAGGAGGAAAAATGGGTCACGGTTGATCAGAGGAAGAAGATGGAAAATTCGAATTTTCTTTCCTTCCTTTTTCCTTTCTTTGTTTTTCCTTCCTTTCTATTTCCTTCTTTCCTTTATATAACATTTTCTTTTCCTTTTCCTTCCTTCTAATTTCCTTTCTTTCTATTCTCTCCAAGCAAACATATATATATATATATATTAAATATAACTTAACAAATATCTCAAAATATCTAGATATTTGTTAAATTACCATTTCACCCGTAACGCATTAAATTCTCCGTAAAGGATTTACCGCACTTAATTTAAATTTATTTATCGACGAGTAATTCTAAACGGTGTCAAAATAACTTTTTGATCCTATAAACTCCATAATATTATTAACTTTGGCTAAAAAGCCTCCGAGTCAAAATCCAAAACATATAAAATACATAAAGTGTACTTTAAAATTATGGGTCTTACAGGAAACAAATTCAACAACTTCACTGAATCTGGATGCGCCCAAAAATTATCTCTCATAACATCTGAGTCTTTACGCTTTCTATTCCAACACAAATATTTTGTATCTTCAATTAACTTGGATAAATGTTGCATCTTTGTTCTATTACCTCTCATATGCAATCGAATCATACTCATTTGTTTATATATTTGTGAGATCTAAGTAACATTGTTCTTATCTCGGTCTTCCAATGAGAGTAATATGTGTCTCGGTGTAACATTATATTTTGTTAAGTCATGAACATTTTATTTTTTATTTTTCATGTAAGCGCCAAACAAATACATGCCCCTCCAAAATATCAGGTAATTCATGGTTGTGAACTCTAGAAATTACTTTAAGTGTCCATCCTGAACCATCTTTTAATGATTTTGATCTAAGCTTGAAAGGACAACCACAATCTTTTGTTGAACTTCGGGTTGAACGATCAACACACTTGTATTTTCCTCCTTTTTCACAACCTAATATTTTCCTCCTTCGGGTTGAACTATCAACACACTTGTATTTTGTTGAACTTCGGGTTGTGAAACACCTTCTGTACCGGAAAACTTTCTTCAAGTTTTTCGGTAATACACATTTTCCATTATGTACCGAAAATATTTTTTTGAGTTTTCCGGTAGAAACATTCTATACCGGAAAACTTGTAAAAAGTTTTCCGATAACAGTGTACCAAAATTCTTCTAAATAGTTTTCGGAAGTTACATGAAAACTTTTACCTACCAGAAATCTTTTTTACTGGCTTTGGAAATGATGAAATGGTAAAAAAAAAAAAGTAATTCTGGATTTGGTAAAATAAAAAACAAAAATTGAGGGTATTTTTGGCTTTTTCATAAATTTGTGGGGGTATAAATATAAAAGTGGGGGTATAGAGTAAATTTTTCTTCATTTTTGTTTTATTTTGAACGGCTAATATACTCTTTTATATAGTATTTTGGTTCATTTGATTGTTTTACTTTTTGTTTGGGGGTACTTTTGTTGTTTTTTTTCCACCAAAGTGAATATAACATCACATCCCATCATTTTTTCGTAGTCGCCATTGAAAACAAAGGTAAGAGGATTGAATAACAAATGATAGAAAAAAATATGGAAAAACAGATGAAACCTGAATTTTCTTCTGTTTTTCTTGTTGTTGTGCGCGTTTGACGAGATCTGCTATGTTTCGAAAACTCAAATGCAACTGTGTACAAGTTTCATATACCTACAACTGTGTACTTCAAGTAGGTATAGAAATTGTATTATATTAGTTGAAAAATAAGAAGCTCAAATGCTCTGCTTCGTTTGTCGCCTCAAACACGAAACCCTGTGTGTACTTCACCGTGGGTACATACATTGTATTATATTAGTTGAAAACTAAAAAGCTTAAACACTTTGTTTCATTTATCTCCTCAAACACGAAACCTAGTCCCAATTTCAATCAGCACTGCTCCGAACTCAGGCAATTTTTTTCCAATACCCACTTTCTGAAAAAAAAAACACCAATATACCCCCTTTTGAAATTAAAACACCAAAATGCCCTTTTTTTTTTCAAAATTTTTTTCCCTTACACGTCGCCATTTGGAATGGCGAATTCCTTAAGGAAGGCCTACACCCAAATGGCGACTTCCAACTGGTTTTTAAATAAAAAAAATTTCAATTTTTTTTCGTTAAATTATATATATAAATTAATTATTATAATTCATAAAAATACATAAAAAATAAATAAATAGAAATTTAAATTATGAAAAAAAATTTAATAAATCCAAATGGACATTTATAAAATAATTTTTTTGTTAAAAAAATATTTTAATTTTTATTGAAATAACAAAAGTAATATATATATATATAACTAATATAATTCATAAAAATAGATAAATAAAAATTTTAAATTACGATAAAATTTTAGGAAATTCAAGTTCGAAATGTCAATTTTTAAAAGGTTAGTTTTTTGTAAAAAATAATTATTTCAATTTTTGTTGAAATAACAAAAGTAATATATATATATATATATA
>NC_021163.2:33620076-33622570 GCF_000331145.2 Cicer arietinum | reverse complement strand
GGAGGATCATGCCAACCATTATTTGGATTATTATAGGCACTCTTAATGGATTCGTGCCTATCTGAAATCAAACAAATGTCGACTTGATTCGTGTCTCCAAGCACCCCCTGTCTCACCTTCCACAAGTGCATAAGCAATTGGAATTGTATTTTTGTTTCCATCTTGTGCAACAGCAAGCAAAAGAGTCCCCTTGTACTTTCCGTACAACCAAGTTCCATCCACTGAGACAAATGGTTTACAAAATTTAAACCCAGATATGCACGGAGGGAAAGCCCAGAATAATCGTTTGAAAAGTTTTGACCCCTGCAATAGAGTATTATCAGGATATGCAACTGATACTTCCATTTCCACAATAGTTCTTGGAAGAAATTTTTGCATAGTCAACAACCACCTTGGAAGGTCATTGTAAGACTTTTCCCAGTTCCCATAAATCGTTTCGATAGCTTTGTTCTTTGCCATCCATGCCTTTCTGTAAGTGATTGTATAGTTGTATCGTTCCCGAATATGTGCAATGATCACCTTCACTTTAATTGATGGGTCAGCTTTCAAAAGAGACTTTATGCTTTCGCATATGATGTTAGAGTCGAGCTTGGTATGATCCTGTGACATAGAAGAATTTGCGCAATTGTGGGGCCCTTTCAAACGACCAATCATCCATTGGTTACTTTTTTGACTTAACGAAGCCCTGCATTTGAACAAGCATTGTGGATTGACACATTTAATTACATACCTGTATTGATCAGATTTCACAACACGGTAATTGAGGGAGTGTTTTATGTGATAATGCTTAATTGCAAGTTGACAATCTGGTTTGCTATTAAACTTCATTCCAATCTCAAGAGATGCATCTAATGGAGGTGGTTCATTAGATTGCATATCAAATTCGGAGGATTGGTAAGTATTATCCAAATTTAGATTACACATATGGAATGGTGGATCGTATGTTAGCTCTAGATCGTCACCATTGTCGTTGTCACCTTCATCGTCCTCGTCTTCATCAAAGTATGTTTCTTCTTCACTCTCTTCACTTATTTCTTGTTGATCAAAATCGGTCATATCACCTAGTGGAATATATGGTTCAAGTTGAGATGGTTTAGGTTCAGATGTTTCGGCATGGTCAAAGTATCGTTCGGGTTGGTATGGGTCGGGCTGGTAAGATTCATTATTCTGAAAAGAATAAGTGTTTTGTGTTTCAAAATGGTATTCAAGGTGAGGTGTGGTTGAGGATGATGGTTGACCAATATCGTATAATGGATTACCATCCTCAAATGTGACATATAACTCGATAGATCCGAGTTGCGGCCATTGTTTATGAACATCAAACATGAGTTCAACATCTTCGTCGTCTTCAACATTTAACAACTCATAATGAACTAGGCCTTGTCCAAATGAGATAGGGTGTCGAAAAATTATATTAGACACCTTTTGATTTTCTAACCTTAACTTTGCTTCAATTTTTTTCTTCAAGTAGGTAAGGTTGCATCCAAAATTAACTCGAATAGCTTTTTTTTCGTCGCTTTTGAAATATTTACCAATATCTTGTCTTTCACATATTTCACCATTGTAATAAATAAGAAAAACTATATTTTGGATGAAATGCAATGGAAATAATATATCATATTTATAGACAACCAATTATAATACATGCAATGCTGTAAAATACTTCCAACACTTGTCCAATCCCATTGAATTCCCTTGTGATACTTCCAACACTTCTCCATTGCCATTCTGATGAGCTAGCCGTGTCATGCATGAACACCTAGAAATCGCCTTTCCCAAAGGCGACTTCATTAAGAGCCCTTTGATAAGTCGCCATCCCAAATGGCGATTTCGTGACACCTACTGAAGCAAATCGCCATTCACAAAGGCGACCTTGGAAAACACTTGAGAAATCGCCTTTCCCAAAGGCGACTTCATTAAGAGCCCTTTGATAAGTCGCCATCCCAAATGGCGATTTCGTGACACCTACTGAAGCAAATCGCCATTCACAAAGGCGACCTTGGAAAACACTTGAGAAATCGCCTTTCCAAAAGGCGATTTAGGGAGAATCAGAATATATTTCACGTTGGGAACTTGCTTGTGTGCAGCCTTGTGTTTAGCCTAGTTGTGTTCAGCCTTGTGTTCAGCCTAGTTGTGTATTGTCAAATCTAATCCTTGCATGCATAATATTTTATTGGTCATTCAAATTATTGTTTTGATTATAAATAGGCTAAGTCTATGATCATATTTCTTCACTCTTCCACTCTTAACAACTTCAATTTTCTTTAAATTTTCACTATTTCACTATTAGTATTTCTTCCTTGGTATTTATATTTCATCTAAATGGCATTGTTATGGAATGATGATAATCACAGATCAGCGCTACACCACATTCAAAACTTTGTAAGTAATACTCAGTTTTTATTAGAATATCTTCTAAAATATTTTTTTTATATATTTTATACAAATATCTCATATATTTTTATTCTAATATATTTTTATTCAAATATCTCAT
>NC_021163.2:33619067-33619570 GCF_000331145.2 Cicer arietinum | reverse complement strand
CATTCGCAAAAAGATAAATATCAAAAAAAAGTTAAATATTATATTTATACAACTATCAATTGATTCACTAACATATTCAAATTTATTTTCGTAGATATAGTGGAAAGGGTATGAAATTTGGGGACACACCTCGTTATCATACCGATGGATATCGATCAACAATTGATCATATGACCGTTAACGATGTAATATATTAAAACATTACATTATTTCTATTATTTTATTTTTCCTATGCATATATTACTAACAAACTTATTATATATCAGTTTATCTGGAGGCCATATCTACATCTAACATACGATCATCCAGAAGATAATTGGCTATGGAATGCATCTACATATTTAATTTGTTTCTACATAATAGAAATGCATCAAACTGATAGAGTGAAACTACAATTTGGACTACCTCAAGAAATTCCACATCCTCCGAGGAACATGAAAAAGTATCATAAGGTAGATTTGCATAAACAAGTTGACTATAGTTGGACATTATTCTACGAAAAT
>NC_021163.2:33617927-33618939 GCF_000331145.2 Cicer arietinum | reverse complement strand
TCCACCACAACCTCCACCACAATCTAGCCAACACTTTGTTCACCCTCAACCTCCACCGCAATCTAGTCAATTATTTTTTCTCCCCCAACCTCCACCACAATCTAGCCAACATTTTTTCCAAGAATCAATGCCCAACACAACACAACAAAATCAATTTTATATACCAACACCTCCTGACACTCAACCGCCTCCTAATACTTTTACCCGCACACCACATCCTCATACTTTTATCCACACACCACATCAATCTTGCGGGTTCATGCCAGGGGAACAATTTCATTTTGACAATCTACAACCACATCAAGAAGACAACCGTCGACTATCATTTGCATCAAGCGAAGAGGAATTGTTGTATAACACGTTCAACAATCGTCATAATACACCTGAGTCCGCTATCCAGTTACTAAATAATATGTGTCCAAATTCCAAGCTTTGGGAATGCATATACTCCGTTGAATCAAATATCTAACTGGACTCAAGGTGGAAGTAGTTCTTCTGCAGCACTTCCACCTAGACATCCTCCACAGCAAGAAGACGAAGATCAAGAAGAAGAACAACAACAACAAGAAACTCGTGATGTACCAAGGTGTCGTCAAAATTCCGTACGTGTGAGAAAACCTCGACAATGTGGTACTGGAGGCCACCTTCGACATTAATTATCGTAATTTTTGTAAAATTTGTGATGTTTTTTTATGAATTTGTGATGTTTTTTATGAATTACCGTTATTTTGTAAAATTTGTGATGTTATTTAATTAAATTATGTAATTTAAAGTTTTATCGTAATTTAAATTTTCTATTTATGTATTTTTATGTATTTTTATGAATTATAATAATTTTAATGTTATATATATATATATTATTTTAATTAAATTTTATTTTTTACAAAAAACTAACCTTTTAAAAAATGACATTTCGAACTTGAATTTCCTAAAAATTTATCATAATTTAAAATTTCTATTTATCTATTTTTATGAATTATATTAATTATATATATATATATATATATATATA
>NC_021163.2:33562223-33617348 GCF_000331145.2 Cicer arietinum | reverse complement strand
TATATATATATATATATATTACTTTTGTTATTTAAACAAAAATTGAAATAATTATTTTTTACAAAAAACTAACCTTTTAAAAATTGACATTTCAAACTTGAATTTTCTAAAATTTTATCGTAATTTAAAATTTTTATTTATCTATTTTTATGAATTATATTAGTTATATATATATATATATATTACTTTTGTTATTTCAATAAAAATTAAAATATTTTTTTAACAAAAAAATTATTTTATAAATGTCCATTTGGATTTATTAAATTTTTTTTCATAATTTAAATTTCTACTTATTTATTTTTTATGTATTTTTATGAATTATAATAATTAATTTATATATATAATTTAAAGAAAAAAATTTGAATTTTTTTTTTATTTTTAAAAAAACCAGTTGGAAATCGCCATTCAAAATGGCGACTTGTAAAGGAAAAAAATTTTGAAAAAAAAAAGAGCATTTTAGTGTTTTAATTTCAAAAGGGAGTATATTGGTGTTTTTTTTTTTCTTTCAGAAAGAGGGTATTGGAAAAAAATGCCCCCGAATGCACGAGCCCCACTGTTGTTGGCTCCATCGTTGCTTTCTTTGCGTACATATTCATGAGGCTCAAGCCAGCTTCTTCACCCATCATTGTTTACTTTCTTTCTTGCACGCATTCAACCATGTTATGAATAAAAAATCATATCATTGAATAATTGTGCAAGTAGATATTCTACTTGTTAAATTTTAAAATTCACAACAACAACCATTTTGTTTAAAAACCTTGTTTTTCAAAAAGGAGTTTACAATTTGTGTTTTTCATTTTTGTTTGTTAATCGACCTTCTATGATAATTTGAGAAATGTCTTAAAAATCTCATCACCAGGGAACCTAAAACACTCAAAAAGAAGAACATAGATGGAAAATAATAAAATTATGTATACAACACGTAATTAACATTCTAATTCATATCTTGATGGTTAAATAATGGCTTGTGTTAACTAAAAATGTATTTGAACATGTGATCAGTCTACAATATAGTTAAAAGCTTAATTTGAGTTTCAATGATCTATATTGTTGGTATGTATCTCATAAAAGCTTAGTTAGAGTTTCAATGATCTATATTACTGATGTTTCAATGATCTTTGTTGAAACTTCATCTTCCTAAAATGATCTTTCTATTACGCACTTAGAAATAATTTAAGATCTTCGCAAAACATGGACCATTCAACAAACATAATGTTTAGTTTATAAAACTTAAATTCATTACAATGGTGAATTGTGCCACACATATATGTTTGTTATTTTTTAAGGATTTTCATCTTAAACCATACAATAAATTTTTCTCAAAAAAGAATACATTTTGTTACCTTACATTTGCAAAATTAATATTTTTAAGGATAATATTTCGAATAATATTATTTTTTAAGGATTTTCATCTTAAACCATTCAATAAATTTTTCTCAAAAAAGAATACATTTTGTTACCTTACATTTGCAAAATTAATATCTTTAAAATTTCCTCAAACTATTTTCAAAGCATTGACAATTATTACTTTGTTGAGGAAAATAATAACAGTTATTATTAAAAAAAAATATTTATGTGATTTTTTAAATACAATTATATTTTATTATTTTACTATAATGTCTGAAATGATAGAAAAAAATGATACTTTAAAACTAAAGATTGAAGACTTAGCTCAACTGATAAATGTTGATATTGTTAAGTTGGATGTCTTGTTCTGGGTTCGAATCTGATATGATATAAGTGGTACTAATTTCCAAAATTCTAAATAATTAACTTTTTTATTTTTACTATAAACTAATATCAAATATAGTAATATCATCTTATTTTAGAACATGTTAAATCCCTGAATTGTTTATCACTACAAGAAAACATTCATATATCCATGGAAAATTACTCATGAATTTTGTCCATGAGTAAATACTTTTTTATCTACAGAAAAGTCGTGAGTAAATTTATTATAAAATAAATAAATTAATTTAAATTATTTTTCATAGTCAGTCTATGGGTAAAGTTAAAAAAAAATACGCAACTCTTATTGCATTTGTGTGAATTTTTTTTCTTTTTAGTTTACCAAAATTTCTCTGTGGATAAAATAAGAGAATGATTATAATGTGCATACATATTGTTCGTGGATAAAATAAAAGAATAGTTACAATGTGCAAATGGATTGTCCGTGGATAAAATAAGAGAATAGTTATAATGTGCATACGGATCAATGGGTACTTAACTTTTATTAAATTTGTTTAAAGAAACTTTTTGTTATTTCCTTTTTTTTTATATAACCTTTATGTGTTGAGAAAAAAAAAAAGAAAGAGAAACCTTTAGTGACTTAATGAGAGTTATGATTTAACGCTTCTTCAAAATACCTTCCACCTTTATGTGTTGAGAAAAATAAAACCTTTAGTAACTTAATGAGAGTCATGACTTAACCCCCTTTCAAAATACCTTCCTTCAAAATATCCCTTTCAACCTTTGTCTCTTAAAATCGATTTGAATCCTAAACGAAAAAACCACCGTCAACAATGACACAATCTGATCTTTTCAGTCTCGACTTCCATGTGAGCTAAACTCTTTGGCATCTCCATATCACCTTGTTCAATTTTCATGGTTATTTGTGTTAGTGCAAAAGTAATTTTAAAATACAATTCTTTGATTGATGTTTTGATGATAACAAAGATAGATAAATAAAGAAAAAGTATCTCCTAACTATATATGTTAAGTGTGAAGATTAAAGGCAATAGTTATGTTAATAATTATCCATTCCAAAGTAGCCTATATTACAAAGTATGATTAGAGATATTCTAATAAAGCAAAATATAATAAATCAAAAGAAGTTCTACAAAAACAAGCGCAATAGAGCATGCGTGCAACATAAGTTCTATCCTCTGATGACTGGACGAAGGCCAAAGAAATCAAGATTTCACTTCAACTTGACTACGTAAGTCTGGTCACACGCGCCCTTGTTGTCGTAAGCTTTAGTTGACTCTGAGATGCAAACAACATAGTACCTCAGTTGCCTCTGATGAACTTAACATGGATTATGTTAATCTATCTCTGACTCAAATACACAATCGTAACAAGAATTTTCTTCTACCTCTGCCTCTATTAAGCGTGACAAGAATTCTTTAGCCTCTGACAAGCGTGACAAACAAGTTACTATCTCCGTTAAACACATCAAGCGTTTGATCATATGACTCTGAACTTTTATCCTCTGATAAAGTCAACACTCTAAAAAGGTCAATGCTTTGAAAAAAAATCAATGATTTGAAAAAGTCAACGTCTGAAAAAGACAAAGCAACTTCACATCCTTTGACGAACATGATGAATCTGTTGTGTGTCTGAAGTCTTTAATGTTTGAGTTGATCACATTATCCTTTGATTCCCTGTCCTCAATATCAAGATATGAGGAGTCATTTACATAGATATATACATATACTTATTAAAGTTCAATCTGCCTTAAATAGTGATTGAAGATCTCTAACGGTAACATTCTCAACAAACATTTCTTGTCTGTATTTAAGAATAACTCAATCAGTCCTTTACTATGTGTGTGTGTGTGAGAGAGAGAGAGAGAAAGGGATAAAGAATGGTTTAGTAAAAATGAAAATGGCTATGTGTTAAAAGAAGAAAATCTGAAAAAGCCAAGAACACATCAAACTAATAGAATGAGTGCTTTATCCTCTCATAGAGACCTATAAGAGTTGATGTAAATAAGTCAAAGTTTTCTTACACACTTGTATTGATACAAGATTTAATTTGTAACATCCTCCCAATGAGAGTTAGAATTCTAAAATAAACTTAGAGTCAAATCAAACACAAACTAGAACTGATGTAAATATATCCGATAGTGGCACAATCCTCCCATTCTCAAATAGGTACCTGAAAAGGTACAACGACCCTCATGCACCTCAATGATAGGATGCCAGTATGTTGAAGAAATGTTTTGGGAACGTCAGTCTGGAGAGGCTAGAGGAAATTACTCAAAGTTTGATGAGGCAGAATAAAGAATACTTGTATGAATATTTGTGGAAATAATGAATTAAGCTCTTGACTGTATTGAGGAAAAATCTATCTGAAAGCGGAGGACCAGATATAGCAACAATTTGTTGTGAGCTAGTATAAAGTATATGTCTCTTTATTCTCTTGTAATTACCTCAGTTTAGTTCTTTATGATTCAACTTTACTCCCTCTTGTGTAGTTGCTTCTAATAAAGTTGATAGTAATAATAACTCTGACACTCTAAGAAAAGAACACTAAAAAAATATATCTAACTTGAACAATTGTTTCTCTCTTTGAACTCCAAGATGAATTTGAAATGTTGAGTTTGCGAGTTCTTCTACTCTTTTCTTATTTTCGATAATTTTCTTCAACCTTGAGTATCTATTTATAGTTAAAATTTGAGCTTCAATTTAGTCCTTGTTTAATTTTGAATTGTATCTTGTTCAAATTGAGTTTGTAAATTCTTTAGATTGATTATGATTCTATTTTGTTTAGATTGAGTTTGTAAATTCTTGAGATTGATTCTGTTCATATTTTGTTGTAGATAAATCTTATTTAAATCTTGATCAAATCTTGACCATATCTTCTTTTTAACTTGGTCAAAAATTTTCTTCAGTTATAAATATGACTCAGATATTATTTTAGTTTTATATCAATTATAAATTTGAATCAAATCTTATTTTAGATTTTCTTCAATTATAAATTTGAATAAAATATTCTTTTAGATTTTCTTCAAAAACATGAATCTTCTTTCATACTCTTTGAAGTCAAATATACGGTTCTCATAAAATACTTTTGTTATCATTAAAACTCTAAGTATAAAATCAAATTGATTCCAACACAAATTCCTTTACATGTTGTTCCAACATCGTGCTTTATTTGAGATGAAACCAGATAAAAGTCTAAGGCTAGATAGTTTGAACCCAAAATTCTTCCAGCAGTTCAGATCCATTTGTGGAGATGATATCTAAGGTTTTAAATGGTTGGAAACAGGTGTATTCCAATATGCATTAATCATCACTAATTTAGCACTGATCTCTAAGAATGATGGGCCTCAATTGATGAAATATTGGCGTCCAATTGCTCTGTATAATGTTGTGTATAAAGTGATGTCAAAAGTGCTAGCCAATTAGCTGATGTGTGTTCAAGGTAAATGCATCTCTAACGAATTATATGAAGACTAGAACCTAAGGTAAAACTGAGGATGTTGTTCTGAAACTTGATATCAGCAAAGCTTATGAAAAACATGACTGGAGTTACTTGAAAACAATTATCAAAACTATTGGTTTTCATGCTTGGCCCGGTTGATGAGGTTACGACTTGTGTGGAGTTCGTTCATTATTTAGTTCATTTCAACCATAATTCAGCGAGCCTATAAATCACATACGAGGTCTTAGACAGGGAGATCCCCTCTCGTCATATCTCTTTATAGTTTGTGTTGAAGGGCTGACTACATTAATTAACCAGGCGGAAAAGTATAGTGATATCCATGGAGATAAAATTTGTAGAAATGCCCCTTTCCTCATTCATCCTTTGTTTGCAGACGATTGTTTCTTATTTTTTACGGCAACATATGAAGAAACTACAATGATGAAAAATATTCTTCATACATATGATCAGGCATCTGGTGAAAGTATCAATTTGCAAAAGTCTGAACTCTTTTTAGTTGGAATGTGAAGCAAGATGTCAAAGATAGAATTACTACCATTTTGGGTGTCCAAGTGGTGTTAGGAACATGCAAGCACTACAAACATTTATCGTCTTTAGCAACATTTTTTTAAGCAACATGTATAAAATATTGCCTAAAAATAGATAAGTCAACATTTTATGTTTGTTGTCTGTCTTGTTTTTGCAACACCATATAAACGTTCTCTAAAACATTTTTGGACGCAGTTTTAAAATGTCCCTATGATATCTATAACAATATTTGATAATTGTTCTCTTAGACATTTCTAGGAACATTTTTCAATTGTTAACTTGTTTTGAATAAAAAGCTACAATTATAAATGTTATTTAAAAATTTAACATCATGAAATATTTTGAGGGAAGAACTCCCTCCAAATAATATATTAATAAAAATTTTGTCTTATTCTTTCTGCCTCTAAAGTATCTCTATTTATAGCGATACTCATACTAATTGGTGAAAGAAAATAATTTTTGAACTCATACCAATTGGTGAAAGAAAACAACTCTTAAGAAATATTGTAACCTTTGGTAACTTAGGAGATGCATTCATTTAAATTAAACGTAATCATTGCAAACACTTGACCAAATGATACATTAAATTATTTAATTTTACTACATTTATATAATTATTAAAAAATTACAAATATATTTTGAAAATTCCACTCAGAATCTACACTTAAGTAGGTCAAGGATCTTCATCTCCCAAATAAATATTTCAAATTTGATTCTAAATTCCTGGTGGATGGTTTTCACAACCAAGGAGAGGACATAACATAGTTTTGAGCCATAATCAAAGAATGTCTACAAATATTTTCCTCTTAATTATTTGAATAACTCTAGTATTGAGTTCGTTAGGAGACAAATTATGCTTTTGTTAGTTTCCATGTGAATCATATTGTACCAACATGTATTGAAGACATTCTTATAAATGAAATGACTTAAGTTTCTTTTTCTAAAAAGAAAAGTAAAATAAGTATAAAAGTTAATAAACAATTGAATAGGTGTTTACTATGATAAAATATTCTCGATTTTAGTCTTTTATGTATAACATAATAATATTATTATAGATCCTAAAAAAGTGTATATTGAATACTTTTTGTTAAAGTAAAAATGCATCTTTTTTTTAGATAACTTCTCCTTTTTTCAATTTTCTTTTTGTTTCATTTTCTTTTTTTCATATAAGTGAGGTGGTTTAGGGCCATTTTTTTTTATCCAAAATCATCCTTCTAAATTGCTTTTCATTATTTTTTATTTAAATATATGATTTCCACACACACACACACACACATATATATATATATATATATATATATATATATATATATATATATTATTTTTTTGTGATTTCGTTGTGGTAGAACAATATCTTTTAATTTGTCATCTTGGTGTGATGTTCATTTGGTTCAGTTTGATATAACAGATTTGATCATGTGAAGATTTAATGAATAATTGTGGCGTATTAAACTTTGCAATTTCGAATGCATAAGTATTTCAAATACTTTATTTTTGTCATATTCGTCGGCTTTGATACAATTGTAGATATTTTATTTTTAAATAATTTATTTATAAAGTCATCATTTTTCGATTTTAGTAATTTTATGTATTGTTTATGAATGTAATTTATACTAATTTAAATGAATGAGTTTGACTTTTTATAAATATAAAGTGTTTTTAAGGAATTCAAATGTATAGTTTACTGCAATTAAAACACATAACTTATTTATGAAAAAAAAATCATGACTATTTATTACGAAAAATGATTCAACAAACACTGAAAAAATATTAGCAACAATATAAATTACATTAATACTATTGATAAATAAATTTTTTAAGAGTATACTTAAAAATAATATTCAAAGGTTTACAAAATAATTTTTTTTTGACTAAAAGACTTAGAAAATAGTTAATCATAATATAAATTAATTTTTTCACTAATATAATTTCTTTTAGTGATTGTAATTCATTTTAGTATATAAAATTTATTTAGAATTAATCATTTACTATTTATTCAAAAATAATTGGTTACTATTATTCATTTATCTATTAAAATTACCTTTTTAAATATTTTGTTGTCCAATTTAACGTCTCTAATTAAAGATTAGTTTGATCCTTTCAATAGCCTAAATTAAAAAAAAAAATCTATAAAAATCCTAAAATAGTAAACATTGAATAGTTTTCATTCAAGTAAAAAAAATGAATTCTTATGTAAAATAAAACACAATTCAAATGTACAGTTTACTGCAACTAAAATCAGTAATCACGACAACATTTTCAAGAAAAAAAAAAGTCATGACATTTTATTACAAAAAGAGATTCAACAAACATTAAAAAAAATTAACAACAATATAAATTACATTAATATAATTTTTGTTAGATTCAAGTTAATTTAAACAACAATAACTATCAATTGTTTTATTGATACTAAAATTATTGTGAGAATAATTTTTGTTTTAATGAATTTGTTTAAGTGTAGAGACTCTCTAATGTATATTTTGAAAGACTCTACGTTGGATCATCTGTTGTACAAAGAAAGAAAATCATCAAATCAAAGGCAATGTTCTATGACTCTGATATATAGAACTATTTGTCTGATTCTGATCAACGTACCTCTGTTGAATATAGTTAGTGCAAGCTCACTTTAAAGTCTAAAAAGTATAGCAACTCACTTGATCGTCAAATCAACACTCTATAAAGTCAACGCTCTTCTTAAATTACACTATCTGCACGTCAATCTTCTGAGTCCAAAATGTTGAAGAAGTCAACCACTCAATATCTTCTGCTCATCAAAGTTAAACTTATCCTTTGATGGGATCATCCTTTAGTATTCCTTTCATTTTCATCAAGATACACTAAATCAATTTCATAAGACAAATATAGACAAATATTTAATGTTGATTCACAATTTCTGAAGAATGATGTGATCCATATTTTAGGTACGAAATTTATGCAAATCATTGCAACTGTCAGAAACCTTAATTTCTTTGGAGTTACTTTATATAAAAGCTTTTGATCAACAATGCAATATACACGAGAAAATAGACTACAAACATACACACAAAAACCTTGAGACATTATGTACTTTACATTCTTATTGAAAAACTCGTTTACCTACTGAGTGCATACATGTGTAATATTCTCATGTGAGCGCTTTTCAGAAAACCTAAAATAACTTTCTTGGAACCAAACCTAGTAATGGTTGTTGTCCTCAATATTAAGCTAGAATGTTGAGAAGATTTGAACACAGTGACCTTGCCTAATAGGTGATCTAGTGGACTTATGATAAATCAATTGATTTAATGGATTAAATCATTTCGAGTGAATGGACTGAATGTAGTTACCTTGTTAGTGGTGAATCAAGATAAATTAGTTTTGTGTTTCTCTTATCTATCTCTTTACTTTCCATTGCTTTATCTTGATTTTCAATCAATATCTATTTTTGAGAAAATATTTTTACTTTAACAAAACACAATTCAAACCCACTTTCTTGTGTTTTTCAATCTTCAATTGGTATTAGAGCTCGGTCTCTTAGCGGAGCAGTTAACCGTGTTTGAGAAAGGATCCTACTATTTTTGTTATTATGATTAACTCTGGTGATTAAGCTACATGAGGTAATGTTAATAGACCTCCTCTATTTGATGGATATAGATATTGATGTTGAAATACCTAGAAAAGAGCTCAATGTTGAACAATAGAAACCATACAAGATTCATCTTAAAACCATAAAATTTATAATGAATGCAATCACCTTTAAATAGTTTGACAAATGCAAAAACAAAGAGACAACAAAAATCATCTTTGATGCTTTATGCGTCAACTATGAAGGAAACAAACAAGTTCATGAAGCAAAGGGACTCCTGCTTATATGTAAATATGAAATTTTTTAGATGGAAGAGGACTAAGACATTAATAAAATATTCTCCTGATTCCAAACTTTAGTCTATGGGCTAAAGGTTCTTAAAAAGAGTTATACTATAATTGATCATGTGGAGAAACTCCTTAGAAGTTTATCTAACAAGGGAAAGTAGATGTCATTCAACATGCTAAAGATCTTAACAACAAGAAATCAAACATGGCATAGAAGAAAAAAATTAGAGGAAAGAAGAAACATTTGATGGATACTTGGGATGACTCTAACGAACAATCTGATGAAGACGAGGAGCAAACAAACATGGATCTTACGACAAATGTCCACTCTAAATCTAACAATGAATCTGTTGATGTGAAAGTGAGATATAGGTACGTAAGGGAAAAATAATTTACATTGCAAATATCTTTAGCAACAAAATTGAAATACCAATCATGGTACCTAGATAATGGATGCTCACGACACATGACATGAGAAAAATCTATGTTCTAAGACATGGCACTCATGGAAGGAGAATATTTAAGATTTTGAGGAAATTAGAAAGGTAAGATCATATGCATTGGTACAATAGGTAATGGATATGTACTCTTTCTTAAAAGTGTTCTACTTGTAAAAGGACTAAGGCGTAAACTAATGAGCATAAGTCAATTAGGTAATAATGGTTATGATGCTGTTTTCAATCAAAGTCATGCAAGACAATTAGTCAAACAAATGGATCCATACTATTTATTAGTGAAAGGAAAAGTAGCATTTATAAAATAAATTTATCAGATTTAGAAAAACAAGAAGTAAATTGTCTGTTGTAAGTGAATGAAGAACAATTGATCTAGCACAAAAGATTGGGACATGCAAATTTAAGATTAATTTCAAAGTTGAAAAGACTCAATCTAGTTAGGGGATTGCAAAATCTAAAATATAAATCACATGTTCTTTGTGAGGCCTGGCAAAAAGGAAAAAAAAACATCATTTGCTTCAAATATATTGTTTCCACTTCTAGACCATTTGAACTTTTACACATTGATTTATTTTTTCTTGTAAGAACAACCTCTATAGGTGGTAAAATGTATGTGATTGTTATTTTTTATGACTATTCTAGATAGACATGTGTAAAAATTTATAACACAAGGATGAGTCACATAAAGTCTTCAATAGTTTTTGCAAACAAGTGCAAAATGAAAAAAGCTTTTTATATCACTACAATTTGTCGTGATCATGGTGGTAAACTGAATGATTCATGAATTAAATGTTGCAAAATAGTTTTGGACAGAAGCAGAAAATACTGCATGTTATATTCATAATAGAATCTATATAACAATTATTTTAAATAAGTCTCCTTATGAATTGTAGGAAGGAATAAAGCCCAACATTTCTTATTTTCATCGATTTGGTTGTACATGTTATATTCTCAATACTTAATAGAATCTTGGCAAGTTTAATTCACGATCTCAAAAGTTAATTTTTTGGTATACTCCTAAGGATCTAAAGCCTATATAGTATACAATAAAAAGACTCTGATTGTTGAGGAAGCAATCCATGTCAAGTTTGATGACAAGATGTTTGACCATAAAAAATAATGCTACATGAATATTTTGCAGATTTACAAATTTAAGAAGAATAAAAATGATGAACTATCTACCAGTCAAGGTCAACAAGAACCTAGACTTGGACGAAAATGCAAATCATCACATCCCGACACTCTGATCATAGGAAATGTGGATGATCATCTGAAAACCATGTATGCTTTCAAAGAAACATCAATATTTGGACTTTTGTATGAAATTGAACTTAAACCAATAAATTGGACCCAAAATGAATTATTTATGGGATCTGGTACTTGAACCTAAAGAAAAGAAACCTATTGGAACCAAGTGAGTTTTCTGAAACAAGTTAAATGAAAAAGTTGAAGTGGTAAGAAACAAAGCTAGACTTGCAGCTCTAGGCTATATTCAACAAGAAGATATTAATTACACCAAAACATTTTCTCTTGTGGCAAGGTTAAAGGCGATATGAATTTTACTTTCATTTGAAGCTTTTAATAATATTATTTTATATCAAATGGATATGAAAGTGGATTTTTACATGGTTATATAAATTGAACCCAAAAGGAATTATTTATGGGATCTGGTACTTGAACCCAAAGAAAAGAAACCTATTGGAACTAGGTGAGTTTTCTGAAACAAGTTAAATGAAAAAGTTGAAGTGGTAAGAAACAAAGCTAGACTTACAACTCTAGGCTATATTCAACAAGAAGATATGAATTACACTAAAACCTTTTCTCTTGTGGCAAGGTTAGAGGCGATATGAATTTTACTTTCATTTGAAGCTTTTAATAATATTATTTTATATCAAATGGATATGAAAGTGGATTTTTAAATGGTTATATAAATTGAACCCAAAAGGAATTATTTATGGGATCTGGTACTTGAACCCAAAGAAAAGAAACCTATTGGAACCAAGTGAGTTTTCTGAAACAAGTTAAATGAAAAAGTTGAAGTGGTAAGAAACAAAGCTAGACTTATAGCTCTAGGCTATATTCAACAAGAAGATATTAATTACACTAAAACCTTTTCTCTTGTGGCAAAGTTAGAGGCGATATGAATTTTACTTTCATTTGAAGCTTTTAATAATATTATTTTATATCAAATGGATATGAAAGTAGATTTTTAAATGGTTATATAAATGAACAAGTGTATGTTAAACAACCTCCTAGTTTTGAAGAGGATGAGTTTATAAACTATGTCTTTAAACTAAAAAAATCTTTTTATGGTCTTAAATATGCTCCAAGAGCTTGGTATGATAGACTAAGCAATTTTCTTCTGAAAAATGATTTTGAAAGAGGTCAGGTAGACACCACTTTGTTTAGAAAATTATCTAAAAATGACTTTCCCATTGTTCAAGTGTATGTTGATGATATAAATTTTTTGTTCTACTAATGCTAAACTGTGTCAACAATTTTCTCAATTAATGCAAAATGAATTTGAAATGAGTATGCATGATGAAAAAGCTTAAATTATTCATTGGAGTTCAAATTTATCGAAGCTAAGAATGTGCGTTCAATCATTAGACCAAATATGCAAACCCATGTTCACCTCTATGCACCCTACATTTTCTCTTGATAAGGATGAATTAGGTAAAAAAGGTAGATGAAAACATATACAGAGGAATGATTGGTTCTCTCCTTTATCTAACTACATCAAGACCTAATATTTTGTTCATAATGTGTGTGTGAAAGATTTTAATCTAACCTTAAAGAATCTCATTTAACTATTGTTAGAAGGATCTTTAGATATTTGAAAGGTACCACTAATTTTGGTTTGTTCTATAAGCAATCTTCTAAGTACGAATTAGTTGTGATGCTGAAGATAATCTAGAAGGAAAAAATACCAATGGAAGTTACACTTCCCCTGGTGTGAATCTGATCTCCTGGTCAAGTAAAAGATAAGGAACAATTGTTCCATCTATTGTAGAAGTAGAGTATATTTCAGCACCTAGTTGGAGCACTCAATTGTTGTGGATGAATCATCAAATAGAAGATTCCAAAATAAATCAAAGTAGCATTTCTATCTTTTATGATAATACTTCTACTATCTCTTTAACCAAAAATCCTATTTTATATTCGAGGAAAAAACGTATAGAGATTGAACATCACTTTATTAGAGAATATGTTCAAAAGGGCATTTTAGATATTAAATTTTTCGACATTGATCATCTGTGGACAATTATTTTTACAAAATCCCTTGTTGAAGATATATTCAATTTTATAAATAAAAAAAATTAAGCTTTCAATTCATAAAGGAGAGATATTGCAGACTATGTATACGTGTGCCTCTATAAAGAACAAGCTTTGTTTCTTCTCTGAAAGCAAGTGTAGTCTACCTTTGTAAAATTGTAAGTTTTGGTTAAACATGTATGTTTTGCCTCTTATAAATTGAGTTTTTCCTCTCTGCCTTTAGATGATCACTTAGTATCCTGTGACACAATGTCTTGAAAAATGTATTATCACTTAGTATCCTATGACACAATGTCTTGTGTTTTATACACATGCAAGTTAGTTATCTCCCCTTCAGTTTTTAAAACGTAAATATTTAAACAAAAACACTAACTCTCATTATTAACTCACTACTTTCACATTATTTCCCACACTTTAGCAACCTAGAAACTGTTTCAAACTTCTCTATGAAAAATTCTTCCTAATTAAACAATGGCTTCAAGTTCGCCTCTTCCTACTCCAACCATGGGTTACAACATGAACCAACATGAAGTTCTCATTGAACTTCAAGTTGAGTTCGCCTACCTTGTAGAGAACAGGTTCGACTTAATTGAAGATTTTGCTAACATTGGATGGTCTAAATATTTCAACCTAGAATTGTTGGAACCAAGTTGGTTTTATACTTAAAATTTTGATGTTTCCAAAAATATTTTATGAGAAAAATATATTTGACTTCACAGAGTATGAAATAAGATTTGTGTTTTTGAAGTCAATCTAAAATAAGATATGGTTAAGATTTGAAGAAGATATGATCAACATCTTATCAACAATAAGATATCAATTATTTACAAAAATATTTGATCAAGATTTATCTAGAAGAAGATATGAATTATTTACTAGAAGATTTGATCAAGATTTATCTTTAAGAAGATATGAATTATTTACAAGAAAATTTGATCAAGATTTATCACAGAAAGAAATTAATTATTTAGAAGAAGATATGATCAAGAATTGTTTACAAGAAGACACACTCGTAGGAAGATACATTTATTACTTGCAAATATATGATTCAGATTTTGTCAAAGGCCAAAATACTGAGTTAGACTTAGTCATATTCCTTGTTGTGAAAGTTCAAGAACAGATCCAACACTATGAACCCACCCAAATCAAAGCAAGCAATTGAAATGAATTTTTATCTGAAGAATTTGCGAAAGCAATCTTAACAAAATACGAACAATATCAATCTGAAGAATTTACAAACTCAATATGAACAAAATATAAACAATATCAATCTGAAGAATTTACAAACTCTATCTAAACAAAATACGAACATAATAAACATGAATAATTTATAAATTCAATCTGAACAAAATATGAAAAGAATCAAACTAGAAAAATTGCTAATATTGGATTTAGAAATAAAGAATTGGCTAAATAACATATTATCAAAAAATATCTTCTTCAAAATTATTTATGAATAAGATAATTGTTGATCAAACTAGAAATGAATATACAAATCAAAATTAAACAACGACTAAATTGAGGCTCTAATTTTATCTATAAATAGATACTTGAGATTAAGAAGAAGATCATCGAAAAATCATAAAAGACTAGAAGAACTCAAACTCAAAATTTCAAATTCATCTTAGAGTTCAAAGAGAGAAACACTTCTTCGAATAATAAATCTTTTCTAAGGGTTTTTCTTAGAGTGTGATAGTCATTGTTATAATTAACTTGTTAGAAGCGACTACTCATACTCCAAACCTTTGTATTCAAACCGGATATTAGTGTTAGTGTGCCTTCAACAATATGGAGTTGGCAGGTTGTGTGTAGAAGACTTGGCTGATAGAGTCAAGGTGTGTGTGTTTCTCAAAAGTCTGGGGTTATCAAGTTGTTTGAGAAGATTGTCTTGGAGGGTTATGTGCTTTGGAATTCAAGTTGTTGAATTAGTGAATTAAATCCTTATGAGTGAAGGGACTGGATGTAGCTAAGGTAGTGGTAAACCAGAATAAATTACTTGTGTCACTTTATTCATACACTCCTTAGTTTTGTTATTGCTTCTAATCCAAGTAAATCATCAAATATGAACCACTTTAATCAAATAATGAAAAAATTATCAACTTAGTCAAACACAATTCAACTCTCTTTCTCGTGTTTGCACCTTCAAGAACAACTAAACATCTATGATGTTTTAGTTAAAGATCTATGGAGGTTTGTTAATGCAAACAAAAACGATGAATTCTCAAGTGTTGTTCTACGAAAGAATGATCATGGAAAATGGGTATGAGCAAATAGTTGGCATTACCAAAATTAACAAGGAATTATTTGATTACTCTAAGGTTAACACCAAGGCAAATTCATTTGAAACCTAGATACACGGTCATGTTCAAAATCATAGTTGAGTGTGTGGTGCCCAACGGTTATGTGGATAACACTAGTCAGGACCACAAGGGATTGATAAATGAGATCTTTTAATCTTTATTCAATAAAGATCATCACATATATATTGATCTATATCTGAATAATGGATGTTCTACTTACAATAATCATTCGAATAAGAACAATTCTATATTGTAATCATAATCTCTATCACGATAACAAATCTATAATTTTAATCAAGGATTTATCAAATTAACTATTTAACTAAACAATAAATATGATAAGAAAATTTAATACCTTTTTTATATCTAAAATTGATTAAATGATAAATTGAATCTTGTGCATATCCAATTATTTCCAACACCTAATTCCTGATTCACAATTATGAATATGATTTTTCTGCGATTATCGATCACATCGTAATTGCGGCCTTATGCGGTTGGGCTTACTTTCGTCAAAAAGCATGATATTCAATTAATTTGCCAGGTTAAAATTGTATCTTCGGCGCTGATTTATTTATAGAGCTAGCTTGCAAGAACTTAGGATTAAATTTTTTAAATTGTATTCACCTAATTTGTTTGTAATAGCTTCATAATTAATTAAAATATTCCTTATACTTCTAATAATAATAAGAAAAATATTTAAGTTAAAAACCGTTGTTTTTTTGCTTGAAGTATAGTAACTTTTGTACTCTTAGATCCTATATCGCGTATCAGGTTTTCATTATACCTATACAAAGTCACTATAGTACCTAGACAACCAAGGTGTAATGATCTTTATACATAATAAAATATTACTGCTTTGTCAACTAACGATTTGCAGTAATGTTTCACGACAAGATTATCTTCACCAGAAAATGTTAGAAATATATATCAAATATATGCGGAAAGATTATCTTATTATGTTTAGTTACTAACAAACTGAACTGTACCTTTTTAGATTCAAGTAAAAGTTATAAAAAATGTTAAAAAAGTTGAGTCAAAAAATAAATTCACTACCATATCCATAGAAAATCATTATTCAATAAGCTTCTCCTAAAATTACTATCAATCATATATTTTGTACACATTTTATCGGTAATTATTTATTTGATCACTATTCAACAAGATTCTTACAAATTTTAAAGGAAATGGTTAGAAGATTGCGCGATTCGATCTCTTTACTCGAAAAGGTTAGATATATACATCAAATATATACAAAAAGATTATCTTACTATATTTAATTACTAACGAACTGTAATATACTTTTTTAGATTTAAGTAAAAGCTACATTAAAGGTTAAGAAAGTTTAGTCTAAAAATAAATCAGCTGCATTACAAAAGCATGTAAGTGGAAAATCAGCTATTTTACAAGCTTCTCCTAGGTCATGCAAGCCTTTCTCGATTTGGTAAGTGTCTTGATATAATAAGAAAAACGTATGGAGAACATAGTTACACGTGACATAAAAATGGAGGAAGGTATTTTTGGGCTACTGTCAAAAAGAGGCTATTGTCAGGGGTGTACATATATATATATATATATATATATATATATATATATATATATATATATATATATATATATATATATTAATATAAAAAAAAAATAAATCAAAATAGCTTTTATAACATACGTTTCTTATAGTGCTTATTTTATATTAAGTTTTTTTTAACACTTAGTGCTTATTTTATATTAAGCTTTTTATAACACTTATTTTATAATAAGCGATATAAAACGAGGGTCACTTATAAATCATTTAATAAGTGTTATTTATGGCCGCCTACTTTTAATAATGCCAATATTAATAGCTCCTATAAGCCTCTAAACACCGTGTTCTGCACAAAATTTCTAGAAAATTGAGTCAGTGTACTATATCCTATTATATGTCCACAAATACTTGATTTTTCTCTCCATCTAATTTTCTACTTCTGTTTTCCACTCCAGAGCTTGGCAAGAATTTTAGATTTATGTTTGAGAAAATACACCCAAACCTTGCGTGAAAAATCATCAATAAAAGTCACAAAATACCTTGAACCACCGATAAAGCGATCTTTATTAAGTCCCCGCACATCGGAATGCACATAGTCTAGCATTTTCTCTGCTATGTGTTTCCCGAATTCAAAACGAACACGACATTGATTTCCAAGTATACAATGTTTTCACAAATCTAGTTTACAACTGCAGATACCCTTCAACAAATGACTCTTATGAAGTTTTGTTATGCTATGCTCATTGAGATGACCCAAACACATATGCCACATTTTCGTTGCATAATCAACATACTCAACTGACACAACATAACCTATAATGGTACAACCCAATAGTTTGTAGATGTTAAATGCAATCCCTTTTGCTCTCAGAATTGTCGAAGCACAGTCTATTGTCAGGTGTGTATATATATATATATATATATATATATATATATATATATATATATATATATATATATATATATAATAGATTATTAAAATAATATTGATAAGTTACTAAATATGGCAAAATTTTTAGGTTTTGGAGAAACTCATTTCATTTGGATTCGCTTCTCTCCCTCGCTGCCTTCCCTTCTCTATTCCCTGACTTACTCTGGTCTCACTTCTTAGCCCTATTTTTGCAATTGTCGGCCGACTTCCACGCGACGTCGTTGTCTTCCATGTGACACTCATCTCTCCCTCTCAGCCCCTTCTATGCGGCCTCTACGCGACGAGTTAGTTTCTCACTTATACTCTATCTTCTCGCATCTCCCATCTGCAATCTCCCTATGGTACTGCCAGCATTGCCGCTGCCTGTCTTTCTCTGCTTCTTTATCTCATTTTGTCGTCTTAGTGGCCAGCCACTAGTGTTACCTCTTGGTCTTGGTCCTCATACTATCTCAATATGGTTCTTATATTTTTCAAGTTCTTATTCTTTTCTTCTTCTACTATTTGTTAATTGTAAAGTATTTTTTGTTTAAGATTGTGAACTAGTAGTCGTGTGTGAATTGTACTTGGGACTTTTTGAATTGTGAACGGTTTTAGTTTGAGAATTGAGATTGTGAAATTTAGTATGTAAATTGTGACTTTGTGATTGTTAATTAATGACAATTTTAGTTTGTAGATTGTGACTTTAGTGTGTAGATTGTGACTTTTTGAATTAATGATGGTTTTAGTTTGAGAATTGAGATTGTGAACTTTAGTGTGTAGATTGTGACTTTGTGATTGAGAATTGAGAATTGAGAAAGGGTAATCACCCATTGGTTGAAGCTTGGATTCCCTTAAGGAGGGAAACCTCATCTTCCTTAAGTGAACCCAAACCCAATCACCTAGTTCAAAGACCACTCTTTTTCGAGTCTTGTTGGTGTTCTTTGCATCGTGTTTCATTTCCATCTAAATATTGGTCTTCACTTTAGCATATTGGTCCTTGACATATTTAACTCTTTCTTCATCATAGCTAAGCAAAAAATCCATCACTAAGAGGTAAAGAAAGAAAACCAGGTGGAGTTAGTGGATTAAAATAATATGCAGCCTTAAATGGACAAAATGGTGTGGTCCCATGTGGAACTCTATTATATGCAAATTCAATAAATGACAAACATTCTTCCTAAGTCTTTGGATGCAAAAATGTTCTAAGCATGAGGCCAAGAGTTCTATTGACCATTTCGGTTTGTCCACTCGTTTGACGATGACAAGTAGTGGAAAATAACAACTTGGTACCTAGTTTAGCCGACAAGGTTTTTGAAAAGTGACTCAAGATTTTAGTATCCTTATCTGAAACAATGGATTTAGGTATATCATGCAATTTTTCAACCTCATTGAAAAACAAGTTTGCAATATGACTTGCATCATCAACTTTATGATAAGGAATGAAATATGCCATATTAGAAAAGCGACCCACAACAACAAAAATGCTACTACGACCATTTTTGTTCTTGGGTAACCGCAACACAAAATCCATGGACAAATCAATCCAAGAAGATGAAGGAATAGGAAGAGGGAATAGGAATAAGGGTATACAAACCATGATTTTTATATTTAGCCTTCTTATAAACTATCCAAATAGAGAAAAAAATTAAATGCATATCATACTTCATTTTATGCCAATAAAAATGTTCATGCAAAATGTCAAGAGGCTTATGCTCCCCAAAATGACCCATTAAACCGCCCTCGTGCATCTCTTTCACGAGCAATTCTCTCAATAAACACTTAAGAATGTATAGTCTAGTGCCCTTGAACAAATAACCATCATATCTATAATATCAGTCATGTGCCACAAGTACACAATCACATAAAAGAAAAGCAAAACCAAAATCAAAATCTAAGGCATACAAATTTCTAATATTATCAAAAGCAAGAAGCCTAGTTTAAAGAGTAGATATTAGTGAGTACCACCATGAAAGTGCATCGGCCACCACATTAGCTTTCCCTTGCTTGTGTTTGATGACATATCGAAATTGTTCTAAGAATTCAAGCCACCTTGCATCTCTCTTATTTAGCTTACCATGTACTTTTAGATACTTTAAGATTCATGATCACTATGTATCACAAATTCTTTTGGAAACAAATAAGGGGAATAGTTCAAGTGTGCTCCCTTCAATTTATCGCGAAAGTATGCAATTGGATTACCTTCTTCTAGCAAAACATCCCTTATTCAAATACTAGATGCATCACAGTCAATTTCAATATTTTTTTTTTTGTTGCAAATTTAGGCAAGGCCAACATAGGTACCAGCATCAATTTTTCCTTTAAAGTAGTAAATGCATCTTATTGATCTTGTTCCAACTTAAATGCAACATTTTTCTTAACAATCTCATTCAAATGAGCGGCTAAAGTACTAAAATTAGGCACAAATGCCTATAGAAGCTAGCAAGACCATGAAAACTCCTAACATCGCTCATACTATTAGGTGTTTGTCAATCCCTTATAGACTTAAACTTTTTCCATCTACTTTAACACCTTGTGCACTCACTACAAATCCTAAGAATGTAACTTCACTTTGAAAAAAGATGCACTTTTCTAAGTTAGCAAATAACTTCTCTTGTCTTAAGACTTGTAAAACACTCTTGAGATGCTCAATATGATCATGTATGTTCAAGCTTTATACAAGAATATCGTCAAAGTAAAAAACCACAAATTTTACAATGAAGTGTCTTAAAACATGGTTTGTCAATCTCATGAAAGTACTAAGGGCATTTGTTAGGCACAATGGCATAACTAATCATTTAAAAATGCTAAACTTGGTTTTAAAAGTTGTTTTTCGTTCATCGTCCTCTCTAATCTAAATTGATGATAACCACTTTTTAAGTCAATTTTGGAAAATACACAAACACCATGCCATTCATCTAACATATCATCAAGCCTATGTATAGAATTTCTATATTTTATGGTAATGTTATTAATAACATGACCATCAGTGCACATACGCCATGTGCCATATTTCTTTGGTACCAAGATTACCGACATGACACAAGGACTAAGGCTCTCTCGAACCCAACTATTTTCGAAAAGTGTTTGGAATAGTCTTTTAATTTTTTTAGTTTGTTCTAGATTACTTCTATAAGGAGACCTATTAAGCAAATAAGCACTAGGAATCAAATCAATGCGATGCTCTATTCCACTAAGAGGAGGTAAGCCACAAGGAAGTTCTTTAGGGAAGATATCATCAAACTATTTTAAAAGAAAATTCAATTAAGGAGAAATATCATCATGCGAAGTAGACAAACATAAAATCATTGTATTAAAGAATTTTGGTTACATGAGTCATGAGTATGCATGATATACTTTCTTTTTGTTCTTTGATCTCTTTGTCCCTCTTTATATTCCATTGAGTTTGATCAAGATAAACTTCTTTGGGACTAAGAGGTAAAAAAGACGGTCTATGTTTTTTATACACAAAAGACTAAAAGTTAGTGTGACCATCATGATGAACCTTTCTATCAAAATTCCATGGACGACCTCCATAGGCGCGACATTACATAATTTTATCATGATATTTTCCAATAATAAAATTAACCAAAACATGTTTATCCACCAAAATATCAATATCATCATTTAGCCATTGAAGCTTATATGGCCTCAAATGTTTAGCGGTTTTCAAACCATGTTTTGTGTCTAATCTAGTGCTAAGCACATTCGTACAATACAAGTACCATTATCAACTATCAAAGAGCAAAATTTTCCATCAACAAACATCGAGTTTGAAAAATATTTTCTTTTTAAGAATCAACATCCTTAACTTGTACTCCTAAGAGTCTTCTAACCATGAGAAGATCTCTTTCAATGTTTCAATGAGAGCCAATTCATAGTCACTCCCTAGTTCAATTGGGAATGATTTTGAAGAGTAAGATAAAAGGAGAGGATCAGTTTCATATACCTCTTTAGCCTTTCCAATCATAGACATTTTATTTGGGGAATTCGATGTTGTGTGACTTCTTCCTAAGCATATGAAACATTTTATTGAAGAATGTGAAGAAGAACTAGGAAGAGGATATTTAGGTTTAGAAGACTTTGAAGGTGCTAACATGAGAAGGAGGGTTGAATTGTGCTTGCCAAAGTTGATATCTTTTTGCTTATTTGATGAAGGCTAGTTGGTTTTTATGAATTACTTGGAGTAGAAGCAATCACGTTTAGATGCAGCAAACAATGAAAGCCTAAATTATTGGACACAAATTTATCCTTGTTCACCACTAACTTGGCTACATCCAGTCCCCTCATTCAGAAGACTTTAATTCACTAATTCAAATACCTTGAATTACAAAGCACCTGAGCCTCCAATTCAGTCTTCCCAAATAGCCTGACAACCTCAAACTTTTGAGGAACTAACCACCTTGACCCTACAAGCCAAGTCTTCTCCTAACAACCGGACAACCTCATATTAAAGAAGAAACTAACCACCTTGACCCTACAAGCCAAGTCTTCTCCTAACAACCGGACAACCTCATATTAAAGAAGAAACTAACCACCTTGACCCTACAAGCCAAGTCTTCTCCTAACAGCCCGAGAACCCCAGATTGAAGAATGAACTAAACCATTATCGAGTTGGATACAAAAGAACTTGAGTAGTTGCTTCTAACAAAACTAATAATAATAATAATAACTCTCACACTATAAGAAAAAACACTTAGATAATATTTCTCATTCGAACAAGTATTTTTTATTTGAACTCTAAGATGAATTTGGATTTCTGAGCTTGAGTTCTTCTACTATTTTCTACTTTTCGATGATTTTCTTCTTCAACCTTGAGTATCTATTAATATTAAAAATTTGGGTTTCAATTTAGTCCTTATTTAATTCTGAATTGTATTTTGTTCAAATTGCGTTTGTAAATTCTTCAAATTGAATATGTTCATATTTTGTTTAGAATGAGAGTGTAAATTTTTTAGATTGATTATGTTTGTATTATGTTCAGATAGTGTTTGTAAATTCTTTAGATTGATTATGTTCATATTTTGTTGTAGATAAATCTTGATCAAATCTTCTACAAATCTTGATCATATTTTCTTTAATACTTTTTGAAGTCAAATATATTGTTCTCATAAAACACTTTTGTTATCATAAAAACTCGAAGTATAAAATCAACTTGGTTCCAACAGACTTACCTTCCTTGGCTGAAGCCAATGGATAGTCACCATTTCTTTTGTGTTTTTTCTAATGTGAGGAGTCTTTGTTTGATGACTGCTTTTTATAAGTACTCTTTCTCTTCAACTGTTCAACAGTGGAACACTTATGAAAAGCTCCTCAATATCCATAAACCTTGTAACTCAATCACATCTCTAATCTCATATCTTAGGCCATCCAAAGTCTCAAAGTCCTTATAATAATCCTCTTGGAGTCTTATTTCAAACTTTGTAGTTTTTTATGTAGCTTCCTTTGATAATAAGATGGTAAGTATCTCTTTCTCAAAAGTGCTTTTAATTCATCCCATTATTTAGTTGCCTAGCACCATATCTCCCCATTTCCATGACATTTTGGTCCCACCAAAGTAAAGCATGATCCTTAAAATCTAAGGTAGCCAACTTAACTCTCTTCTCTTTTATATTGTCACGAGTTTCAAACAATTGATCTATCATAAGTTGTCAATCAAAATATGCTTCTGGGTCACTTTTTCCATGAAATGAATGAAACTTAATTTTTCCACCTTCATATGTATCATTTTGTCTTTAATCCTCCTCTCATTTCCATGACAACCTTCTCAATTCCTCTCATGATTCCTACAACGCCCTTTCTCATAATACTCTGTATGGTTCCTCACATGTTCACTTTGTCTTCTACTTCCTTCAGTGTCAAATCTATCTTCATTTTGAGAATATCTTCCATGATGAGATCTTCTATCTCTTTGATTCATAAACTCTTTTCTCAAGGAATTCATTTTATTTTTCAACATTTTTATAAAGTGACCCATAAGAGAAACAATTTTAGAAGAAAGGGGGTTTGGTTCACTTCCACTCATGATTTCAACAACAACAAGCAACAAGTAACCATAGTAATCAAGCAAATGACAAGAACAAGTGAACAAAATAAAAATAAGGCCCCCCACATCTCTATAAGTGTTTACACTCAAGAAATATATCATTTGTATATACAACTCAATGATGGATTTTTTGATAATGTTCACTCTAGCCTTTTCCACTCCCTAATGCAACTTTTCAAATTCTTAAAATAACGAAACAAATCTCAATCAAATTTGTGGTAAGCCTCTAAAAAAATGTGACAAACACAACATGAAAGTTATCATTCAAGAGACCAAACAAGACAAGAGAAACTGGAAAGAAGAAAACGAAAGTATTTAAAAGACAAAAAGGAAATATAAGCAAAGGAAGACAAACTAAAATTGATTATCAACGGAACAACAACTCAAGAAAGATTTAAACTAAATGACCAAATGATTCAAATATGTGGTAGGTAAGGTACTGAGAGAAAATATTCAATAACTAATAAAGACAATAATGATTGATGTCTTAAAATGAACCAAATATGATTTTTTTTTTATAGTAAAATGCCTTTTTCAATTAGTGCTTTTGTTGGAATCAATTTTCCGAAACACTCATCTTTTCCAATTTTTCTCTAAATATTTGAATTTCTCTTATTTTTCTAATCAAGTTAGGCTTTTGAATTTCCAAAATTGAACATGTATGGAAAAAATAAAATAAAAAACAAGTTTGTAAATGAAATTTTGGATCAAACAATTACAAGTTAACAAGATGATGAAATTGAATCTAGAATTTTTTCTTTTTTTGCGAATTTGTTTTTCGAGATCATGTTTGAAATTTCACCACAAATGAAGTGAATAATCACAAAACTAAACCTTCCCACAAATATAATAACACTTATAAAACAACAAACAACTCAAGATTGAACTAGATTTAGAACGAAATGAAAGTGAAATTTCAAATACTGCAAGCGCATCAAGAACAGAAAAAAAAATAATGATAAATATTACCACTTGATGAGAGGCTCTGAATACCACATGATATGGATTTGATTGTTTCCATATGAGTGAAGGAGCTAACCAAAAGATATTTTCAAACAAAGTACCAAATAAAATGGAGAAAACAAACAAGCACTACAAGGATTTTTCAATTTAACGATACTTGGCCTGCGACGGTTCTTCCTTAACCGCCCTCATCACAACATCGTGAAGGTTCTTTGGGCAATTTTTTTCAACCGCCTCCGCTGTTTAAGGTACTCAAATCCCTCCCGCGTTTCATTTTCTAGTTTTTTGCTCTCTCATTTCTCAGTCCCACGTACGTGTTGTTCCTTTCTCAATTTCGCCAAACCCTAAATATTTTGAAAACCCCCAAATATCTCAACCTCTGTCAACAATGAAGGAAACAAAATCGAACTTTGAATAAACAAAATCAGCTCTTGAAAATGCAATCTCTCAATCTATCAATTTCTCAAATTACTAAAAAACAAAACAAAAACTAATAACCCTTGCGATGGCACCGTTTCTCACTTCGATCTTTGATGAAAACTTATAGCCCTTTGTTTGTGTTATAATGGCTTGGATTGTAATAATCATATGCGTGCTTGTTGTTTGTTGTTGGAATTGAAATTGGTAAGCTTTTAAGGGTTCCTTTTGTTTAATGAGTTTTTCAATTGTTTTAATGTTTAGACTTTAGGAAATAATATAGGTTAAGTTGGTTTGTTAAACATGTAATGGTTAAACTGAAGTAAAGAAAATATGTTAATGATTGGTTTTTTTGGGATTGGTTTGTTTGCATTTAAAACTAGTTTCCAGATTGATTTGATTGCATTTAAAACTAGTTTACTGATTAATTTGATTGCATTTAAAACTAGTTTACTGATTGATTTGTTTACATTTAAAACTAGTTACAATTGGTTTGTTTTCAGATTGGTTTTTTTGAAGTTAAGAAGTTGGTTTGTTTGCATTTAAAATTAGTTTCCAAATTGGTTTGTTGATGATTGGTTTGTTGAACTCATATGTTAATGATTGGTTTGTTGATTGAATTAGTTTTCATATGGAATAGCACTGCTTCTTGCCTCTCTCAGGTGACGGTGCTGCTTCCTACCTCTCTCTGGTGACAGCGCTTCTTTGTGCCCCTCTTCGGTGACGCCGCTGCTTCTTGTCTCTCTCTGGTGACGGTGCAACACAACACTTCTCCATCGACGGTGCAACACAATACAATAGGTAAGATGATTTTATTATGTAAAAGCTGATAAAGCAACTTATTTCTAAAAACCCATTTAAGTTAGAGCAATACCCTTAACTATTAATATAAATTTTGCTTATTCCTTCATTAGAGTTAATCAACTCCCTAACTAGTGATTCGATTGAAGCATATTCAACCATAAATGTTGCTGGTTACTAAGTTACATAAATATCTTTGCCTAACTTGTTGCTATGTGTAAGTAATGAACTTTATTTTTGTAGATTTACCTAGAATCTGGAGTAGGTCCTGGCTATTCTTGTTGATTTTAAACTTCACTATTTTCTTTTATTGTATATATATGGATTGGAAAATTCTTTATTTGTGCAGACTTTGCTAAACTGATATGTTTGAGTGATTTTGTTAGCCCGTCTAATGTTGAATTAACAGTTCAATGCATAATTAACAATTATCTTTCTCATGTCCTTAATGTATGTTAGAATACTAGAGAATATATTTTAGGATTGGCTTACAATCTTAAAATACCCCTTAGGATTAAATTTTATATTTTTTTATTATTATAGTTTTTTCCCTTTTAGGTGAAGTTTGCTGCATGAATCAAACAATATCATAATGCTTTATTATTCAATAATGTCATAATATTTTATTATGACTCATGTGTCAAGATAAATAATTTGAATCCAAATATCTCTCAATGATTTGATTTTTTTTCCTTCCTTCTTGATCTATACTCTTACCAGTACTTGTTATGGTAATCTTTTCCAAACATGTCTTATTTAAGATGAGATTTTTTAAATTTTATTTCTTTTATAATGGATGCTGCTCCAACTTTCTGATTAATACTTTCATTTCTAATCCTATTTTATCAAGTGTGATCACTTATTCATATTAACAATTTCATTCAACTTATAACTTTTTGGCCTTTTTCTTGTCGTAGTATTCGGTTACATACAATGGTACAGGTGATCAAATTTTTCTAAAATCTTAATGAGTATCATAAAATAACACCAAAAAAAATGCAGAAAAATGGTTTACAAGTGTTCTTTCGAACTTTATTTTTGTAATAAGTAAAATCAAATAGCTCAAAATAATGGTGCAACTCTATAAGCCAATGGGGAAAATGATATATTAATTGGGCACAGTTTTTGTCTTTCAAAATGATTCTTTGTATGTTATGTGCATTAAAGTTGGTTCTTTGTATGTTATGTTGATCAAAGATAATAAAACAGTGTCAATGGATACATAGATGTGTTGTTATGTGCATTAAAATTGGTTCTTATTTTGGGTTTGGTTTGGTGTAAGGACTTTCTCTATATTTTTAAGCCTTTAGTTTAAAGTAGTAGTCACGACTAGATAAATCTTTAATATTATTTTTCTATATCTCATGCAGTAAACCAACCTATTAGTTCAAAATCATCCTGTGTATTTTCTCATTTGTATTTATATCTATAAATTTCCTTGCCTTAAGTAGCTTTTATTTCCTTTATAGTTTATACAACATTATATTATAATGTTACTACTAATGTTATCCTTTAAATATGGAATTGTAATATTTAATATTTCATTGTTTATAGAGATAGACTAAAAGATTTCAAGTTAAGCATATTTTGAATGTTTGTCGAGTACTATATATTTGGTCTGGTTCTATATTTTGAATGTTTATTGAATATTATTTTCTATGAGTATGAGGTTGTTATGTTTTGTTCCTTTATGCATAGTGAATCTATTCAATTTAAGGTTAATCTTTTTTCTGTTCTAAGTTGAATTATGTTCTTTGTGTGTCAAAATAACATATGTTAATCTTCTTTGAAGCAATGGATAAATCATGGATTAAGAAGTCACATACATCGGATGAATATGATCTAGGGATAAAGGGATTTATTAATTTTGCCTTTCAAGATGAATTAGAAAATGGAGAAATAATATGCCCTTGTAAACGTTGTGGTTTCAAAAAACTGCAGAGGAGAAGTGTAGTGCACAATCACTTCAAGTGCAAACCATTTCCAAAGGGATAATAACCCTTTGGGTACATCACGAGGATTCCATAGGAGAAACTAGTACTATCTCACCTATTAGTGTTTCAAATATAGTTCAAGACACAATTGTTGTTGATGATCATATGCAGAACATGATCAACAATGCTTTTGGAGTCGAAGATCATGCAAACGAAGTACCCATTGAATCAAATGCAGAGATTGATCATAATGAAGATATGGTGCCAAATGCAAGTCATCAAATGTATGAAGAGGCCAAAGGGTACTATGAATTAAGTAGAGAAGGAGAAAAACCTTTGTATGAAGGGTGTGTTAAATATTCAAGACTATCTTTTTTGGTAAAGTTGTATCACATCAAATGTTTATGTGGAATGACTGATAAAGCCATGAGAATGGTTTTAGATTTATTAAAAGATGCATTTGAATTTACAAATATACCAAATTCATTATATGAAGCCAAGAAAACAATCACCAAGCTTGGTTTAAATTATGAAAAAATCCCTATTTGTCAGAATAATTATATGCTTTATTGGGGTAATAAGGAAGATGAAGAAAGGGAGAGCTGCCAAATTTGTAAAACTTCCAAATGAAAATCAAAAGCAAAAGTTGGTGCAGTTTGAGTGTCTGGTGATGACAATAATCGAAATAAAGTTCCTCCAAAAGTTCTTCGTTATTTTCTATTAAAACCACAGTTACAAAGATTATTTTTGTCCTCAAAGTCGGCCGAGGATATGAGATGGCATGCAATTGATAGTAAGAATAATGGAATGTTGAGGCATCGAAGAGATTCTGAAGCATGGAAACATTTTAACTTGACACACACTTGGTTGACACACACTTGGTTGACACACACTTGGTTTTAATCCTTTTGGTATGATGAGTACAAATTATAGTATTTGGTTAGTTATTCTCATTCCATACAACACTCCTCCATGGGTGTGCATGAAACATACATATTTTATAATGTCAATGATAATTCCAAGTAAAAAAAATGCCAAGAAATGTTATTGATGTCTACTTACAACCTCTAGTCAAAGAATTAAATGAGTTATGGTAACAAGTGTCGATACACACGATTCCTTTAAAAAAGAGATGTTCACATTACATGTAACTTTGATGCGAATAATTGGTGATTTTCCGGGGCTGAGTACACTTTCTAGGTGGAACACTTACACTGGACTTGCTTGCCCATCATGTAACATTGACTCTACTCCTCGTCGTATTCCTCATAGCAGAAAATGGTGTTTTATGGGTCATCATCGTTTTCTTGATCAAAGACATAGATTTTGATTGAACAAGGTCCGCTTTGATGGTCAACAAGATATGAGTTGTCCACCTAAAATATTATATGGACTTCAAATTCTTGAACATGTTCAAAATATTGATGTCACATTTGGTAGAAAGCCAGATAAAGAAAGGTCGGGAAAAAGAATATGTGGTGGACGACCTACACAAGGTGTCATTAAGCTTTCCTATGATGGCTTCAAAGTGGCCATGTTTAAATGCAAATGAGCGAATACCACAAATCCAAGAGGCATTAAGACAGATAAGTTGGGTTTTACCTCTATAAATTTTGCAAGACTAATACATACTAGAGAGCATGAAGATGATGAGCCATACATTAAAGCGTCAAAAGCTCAAAGAGTACAAATTATAGTATTTGGCCAGTTATTCTCATTCCATACAACACTCCTCCATGGGTGTGCATGAAACATACATCTTTTATAATGTCAATGATAATTCCCGGTAAAAAAATGCCAGGAAATGATATTGATGTCTATTTACAACCTCTAGTAAAAGAATTAAAGGAGTTATGGACAACAGGTGTCGATACATACGATTCTTTTAAAAAAGAGATGTTCACATTACATGCAACTTTGATGTGGACAATTAGTGATTTTCCAGGGCTGGGTACACTTTCTGGGTGGAACACTTACACTGGACTTGCTTGCCCATCGTGTAACATGGACTCTACTCGTCGTCGTCTTCCACATAGCAAAAAATGGTGTTTTATGGGTCATCGTCGTTTTCTTGATCAGAGACATAGATTTAGATTGAACAAGGTTCGCTTTGATGGTCAACAAGATATGCGTGGTCCACCTAAAATGTTATCTGGGCTTCAAATTCTTGAACATGTTCAAAATATTGATGTCACATTTGGTAGAAAGCCAGATAAAGAAAGGTCGGGAAAAAGAATATGTGGTGGACGACCTACACAAGGTGTCATTAAGCTTTCCTATGATGGCTTCAAAGTGGCCATGTTTAAATGCAAATGAGCGAATACCACAAATCCAAGAGGCATTAAGACAGATAAGTTGGGTTTTACCTCTATAAATTTTGCAAGACTAATACATACTAGAGAGCATGAAGATGATGAGCCATACATTAAAGCGTCAAAAGCTCAAATGGTTTATTATGTGGATGATGAAAAGGAACAAGGATGGAGCATACCTATTCATTTAAAGCCAATGGACTTGTATGACATTGGTGAAGATGATGAAGTTATGGCACCCATTGAACCATGGTTTACAACCAACAATCCAAGCAGAGACATGGTTTACAACCAACAGTCCAAGCGATAAAACCATTACTATCTCTGATCAAAACACCACCAACTGCAGTGCAACCGAAAAATCCACCACCTTCACAAGCGACAACATCGCTAGTTGTGCAACATCGCTGGTTTGTTAGGCGGTTTTTTGGGTGAAATTGCAAGGAAGTTTAAGGATTTTCCTATAATGTATGACAATTGGAAACTAGTTCCATCAACAAGAAAAAATAAAATTTTTAAGGATAAAATACGGGTATCAATGATAAACAACTGAATATTCTTTATTTATTGTTTTGATTGTATACTAACTTTTTTTTTTATGATTATGCTAGTCAAAATTTGTTGTTGATGATGGAGACAACAAAAAATGTATTCTTACGAGCCTTGGAAAGAAATGGTGAGATGTACGATGTAGGTTGTTTAAGAAATTTTATAAGTGGAATATTTCTTTGGAGGAAAACCTACAATATTATCCATGTTCTATTAATCAAGACTATTGGACTATTTTTGTCCAATACAGGCGTAACACAGATACAATGGTAGCCATTCTTTTGTTGCGTTGTCATTTGTTTTCTACTGTTTAGTTTTTTGATGTCATTTGTTATCATTGTAGGAGAAGGCTGATAAAAATGTTGCAAATAGAGAAAAGCTAACGATCCTTCATACATTAGGCTCTAAGACGCTTGCAAGGAAGAGGGATGAGTTGGTAGGATTCACTCAATCTACTATTGATTGCATACTTAATTGAACGAGTACTTATTACATGTGTTTACTTGTAGGAACTGAGAGATGGTTGAAAATACAGTAGGGGGGAAATGTATTGAATTTGTCATAAAAAGTCTTATGGGTCATTTATCAATAACGAAGCCAAGGAAAAATATGTAAGTGTAAATAATAGAAGTGTTATGTGATTGTAACTATTTGTTATTGACCACCTTATAAATCAAAGATGCAACAGTTAGTTTTGGTAATAGTTAGTTGCAAAGCTATAAAATTATTTATTTGTTTGGTAATAATGAGTTGCAAAGTTAGATATTTTTGTTATAGAGAGGAATTTAGTTTGCTTCATCTGTTTGCGCAGGAACAAGTGCAAGATGAAATTGGGAAGACTCCTTCTCCAAATGAAGCATTTGTTAATGTGTTTGGAAAAGAACCTCCTGGATATGTTTGTTGTATGGGACTTGGAATAACACCATCTCAAATTACTACATCTATTTCTCACTCTGTAAGATCAATGTCTTCCTCTGAACCTAATTAAAAGATGGAGAAAATGCAAACTGAAATCGATAGGCTTAAGAAAATGGATTTTGAAGTTGATATGTTGAAGGATCAAATTGCTTTCTTGTTGCTAATGCAAAATTCTAGAGAAAAACAGGTAAAATTGTTTTCATAGAAAACCTATTTAAAAAATCTTGAGAACTGTTTGTCCTTGATTAAAAATATCAATAGTGTAATGATTGCTTCTAGCTATATGAGAAATTTAGTTAATTAGTATTTGACAATATTTATCAATATTCATTGAGGTTAATATATACTTTTTTTTTTCTTCAGGCAACAAACATAGAATCGCCAATACTAACCTGATGATCATCTGAGTCTAGCCACTAACCTGATGATCGTGAAAGAACATCATTATGAACTAATTAGATATTTGAATGAACTTCTAAGTTTCATGGAGTTGTTTTGTATTTTTAGCCACTCCACTAATGTTTTGAATATATAAACTACTTTATTTATTGTCTTAGTTAACTTCAATTTATGAATTGGTGTTATTTCTTTTGAAAAAAATTATATAAATTGGATTTAGGTACAATAGTTTTTAATTATGTATTTACAATATGTGGATGATATTTATGAATATTTTTTATATCAATTAATAAAAAATAAGAAAAAGTTGTATCATATTTTTTTATTTTAAATTATTAGGTTTGCGACGGTTCAATCTGCCTTAAAATAAATATAGTGACGGTTGATAACTGTCACCATTATTCAGAAACAAATAAATTTATGTGTTTAGCGACGGTTCTGGTCGTCACAAACTGTATTTAGAGGTGGTTAGTAACCGTCGCAAACTTTGCCGACAACTGGAACGACGGTTTTGTGAATTATCACAAACTGACCTCGCGGGACACGAATATGCGACAGTTGCAGAACCGTTGCAATCACCTTTTTGAGACGGTTATAACCACCACAGGTATCCTTTGCAACCGCTGCAAATCAATTTTTTTTCTTGAAGTGGAGAAGGAAGGAAATGGTAGAAATTGTCATACTCCTCAAGGAATGATAAGATCAAGATAGAATCACCACAAGAGAAGAGACTCTTGATAAAATCCAAGTTTGGTCCAAAGAAGAATCCTAGAGAGCAATTTTCTATTCTCACCCAAAGTGTTTTCTTTCTTTTAAAAAGTTCTCCATGTCTTACGAAAAAAGGCATATATAACCTAACACAAATGACATGGTGTCTAGGTTACACTCAACTAATCACATTGTGCCTAAGCTACCAAATATTTAGGCACATACAAATCGACATAATTCCTAATTATAAGTTATGATTATTACATCCAAAAAAAAAATTCTTAAGGTATTTCTATGACTAAGAGATTAATATAATGTGGATCAATCTTGTCATAGGTCTTAAGACTATGAAAATTAACAAATTGTTTTTCTAATTATTCCTTTAGCATCCAAGTCTTTCCTCTAGTCAATGGTCCTTCCACTCTTAGTTCTTGAAGCTCATTAACCTTCATATAGGGTTGGTACACATCAGAAGAAATAGTTCAGTCTTAAGGATAACATTCTCTGTTTTCGTTGTAGAATGTTCTTGATTTTCAGATTCATTATTTTCCTTTAAATGAGATTCCTGCATGTTCTGAATGATGTTTTTTAGTCCATCAATCATAACCTGAGCTTTCTCTTTTACTCTTTTTTCTTTTAAAACTTGATCCTTTAAAGAGCTACATTTTTGAACAAGCAGATTTAAATCAATAAGGAAGCTATCAAAATCTTTTTCAATTGTTCACATAAAGGACATGGTTTAGAATTTATTACCTCATTGTCTTCAGTATCTGTCATTAAACATAAGTTGGCTTCTTCAGGTTCCTCTATTTCTGATTCATCAGAATCATCCCAGGTCACCATCATGGATTTTTTCTTGAAAGGGAACTTCTTTGGTGCTCTTTTGTTCAAGGGACATTCAGTTTTATAATGTCCTTGTTTATTGCATCCAAACCATGTGATTTGACTTTTGTCTACCTCTATTTTGAAGTTTTCCTTTTAATTTGAAAATCCCTTTTTGATATGATCCCTTCTTATCAACATTCTTTGTATCTTTTTTGTAAGAAGAACTATTTCTTCATCAACATCTTCTTGTTCGATTTCTTTTGAGTCCTCATCTGGACTTTCTTGAGATGTTTTCAAAGCTATTGCTTTGCCCTTTTTGATTGCTCTACCTTCTTGTAGCAGCATTTCATGTGCTCGTAATGTTCCAATCAGTTCCTCCAATCCGAGTACGTCAAGATTATTGGCATGGCTTATGGTTGTCCCCATTGGTCTCCATATTATTGGAAGACATCTCATGATCGTTCTTACTTTATCTTGTACTGAGTATGCTTTCCCTAAGGAGCGCATTTCATTTACAATGGTTGTGAATCTTGAGTACATCTCATCAATGGTTTCTCCTTCATTCATTTCAAAAGGTTCAAACTTTCTTATGCTTATATCAATCCTTATTTCTTTCACATGGCTTGTTCTTTCGTGATGAGTTTGTAATTTGTCCCATACTTCTTTAGCAGTTTTGCATTCATCAACTCTTTCACTTTCTTCCCTGCTTAAAGCATAAGATAAAAATAATTGAGCTTTTGAGTTTAGAAGTACCTTAGATTTTTCTTCTACTGTCCAATCTGCTTCTTTCTTTTCAGCAGAGGTTGAGTCATTTTGGTCGACTTTTGGTATGAAATCTTCATCTGTAATGATGCGCCACTTTCCTGTATCTTGAGATTTCAAGAACAACTACATTTTGCTTTTCCAAAAATAGTAGTATGTGCCATCAAAGTAAGGTGGTCTGTATGATGACCCTCCTTTAGCAATGTACATATCTTTTGACCTTTTTCTTCTAGATCTTTTTTCCTAACACTTGTTAGGTGTTCAACTTTAGAGATCGATCTCTAATGCCAATTGAAGTAGCAATGTCAATTTGCAAGAAAGGAAGGTTTGAATTGTAATTCACCATTTTAAAAATTCCTGTTAAAAACTTAAGAAAATAACTCAAGATTGATCTTGGTTGTGAAAACAAAAAACGGAGAACGTACTTGGTTTTAACTAGAAAACAGAGAACGTTCTTGGTTAGTTAAAATTAGTAATTCAGTTTATGTATTTAACTTGATAATCAATTAGACTGAAACTAAATAGATAAGGGAAAAGATACAATACAACGATGTATCTTGGTTCACCTAACCCAGGTTACGTCCAGTCCTCACAATTGTGAGATTTTTCATTAAGTGTTTAAAACAAAGAACCTTCTTGGTTTTACAACACCTAGTTCATATCAACCTTGATCTTCTACAAAGTTAAAAGCTTTCCAACCAGAAAGGAGTTCAATCAAGTCACCTATCAACCTTGATAGGATTTCTTACAATCTACCCAAAGTATATAACCTAACATAAATGACATTTCTTTCTTTTAAAAAGTTCTCCTTGTCTTGCAATAAAAAGGCATATATAACCTAACACAAATGACATGGTGTCTAGCTTACACACAACTAATGACATTGTGGCAAAGCTACCAAATATTTAGGCACATACATGTCAACATAATTCCTAATTATAAGTTATGATTATTACATCCCAAAAATAAAAAATAAGTCTTAAGGTATTTTTATGACTAAGAGATTAGTATAATGTTGATCAATCTTGTCATATGTCTTAAGACTAAGAAAATTAACAAATTGTTTCTCTAATTATTCATTTAGCTTCCTAGTCTTTCCTCTAGTCAATGGTCTTTCCACTCTTAGTTCTTGAAGCTCATTAACCTTCACGTAGGGTTGGTACACATCAAAGACTGTTACAATGAATCAAAGTAAAATTCCATAAATAGTACATTATTTTCATTTATTATGATTTTTATATTTAAACCACCTATATACTTAATTCTAACTTATTTATATATGTTCAAATATTATAATGCGTACAATACTTTGACACTTTCAAGTCAAGTTCTCTGAAAGTGAACTAATTGAAATCAATGAAGAATGAATTCAATATGTGTGAGAAGTAAAAATTACATAATTTGTTAGTAAGTGAATTTCACGTTGTAATATATTATTATTATTGTATATGTTTTGTGTGATTTGAGATGGTCTTTGTATATTTTCATATACCACTCAATAACTAGTAAAAGCACTTTATCACTCAACGTTCTTTGTGAGGATTGAAGTTAGAAAACTTGCATTTATTTTGGTGCACTTTTAGTTTGCATGTATTTTATATTTACATAAACAATTCTAATTTGTTTTACTTTTCGTCATAATAGGATTAAAAGTTGGACGTTGCTATTGATGTTATTGGTGTCGATGTTGTTTGAGAGAGTGTTGATTCTAAGTTCAAAATTAGAGCTTACATATAGATTGTAACAACAATATCTTGTCATGATCACATGTTGATTTATACTAATTAATTATGATAAATATTAGTATACTCTATGTATGACATTTATTTTGGATTTATTGTTAGCAAATGATAGAGTTTGATCATAAATGTTTAGATGTAGAATTTTTACATCTCATTATTCTTAAAATTAAAATAAAATGTTGAAATTTCTTATTTATTGAAGTTGAGATGTACATGTGTGTGTGAAATAGAATTTTCACATCTCATTATTCTTAGAATTATAATCAAATGTTCAAATTTCTTATTTTTGAATTGTAAATAGAATTTTGAACGAACAAGGAAGATTTATGCAAAATATAACATCAATATATGATAGTGATAAAGTAGCAATGTCAATTTACAAGAAAATGACGTTTGAATTGTAAATTCACCCTTTTAAAAATTCCTGTTAAAAAATTAAGAAAATAACTCAAGATTGATCTTGGTTGTGAAAATAGAAAACAGAAAACGTTTTTCGTTAGTTAAAAACAGTAATTCAGTTTATGGCACAATCACAACAACAATTTGAGTTTACACACGCAATCATAACCTTGAATCAAACATGACTCGCGATGTTTTGCAATCAATCAACACTTGCACACAAATCCAAATAATCACACTTAGCAATTATGTCATAATCACAACAACAACTTGAGTTTACACACACAATCATAACATTAAATCAAGCACGACTCGCGTGCCAAGCACCCTAATGCAATGCGTATATGCCAAAATGCATGGACTCAAAATTCCAATCAAAACCCTCATCGAAGAGCCATAAATCATAATTGTACCGCCTATCACAGGCCGAAGTACTAAATTACCAAGGTGCCACCTATCACGGGTCAACACGATTTACCAAAAATGTGTAGTCTATTGCGGACCTTACACGATGCGACAATCCCCGCAAGGATAAGATGAACCAACAAATCACATGGCATCATCTCGTGGCCCATCCGGTCACCACTATCACCAAGGCCCATCCGGTCGCCATGTACAATGAAATGCATGAGCATACTCTGACTCTATCCACGATAATCATTAAGTACTCTGACACACATTGATGAATCAAATTCCTTTTCCACGAAAACACTCATCAATTTCACCAAAAACCCAACTCCAAACTTTCACCCATAAAAGCATTAAATTCATTTTCCCCAAATCTACACTTCAAACCCAACAAATTTATTTTTCACACAACCACAAATAAGTCCCTAAATGCTAACTAAAAGTTTGGAAGGAGCCCTTACCTTAACGGTAGCTTTAACGAGCGATTACGGTACCGCGATTTATTCCGGTAAAAACTTTGTTCGCGACGTCGCTTCCAAAGTTGACTCTCTAGCACCGTAGCGGAGTGATGAACAACTTTCCCTTCTATCTCTTCGTGAAATAAAGCTTGGATCTAGAAGAAACGTGAGGGTTTGTGTTTGACGGTTTTGAAACCCCTAACACCATTTTTCTTTGTTTTCGAATCAAACTAGAAGAATGAAGCTGAGGAATCCTTGTTTTCTTACCCACCAAGCCTTGGGTTTCTTTTCTTGAAGCAAAAGAAGAAAAATGGAGAAGGAAGACAAGAGGCGAACTCGCGAGGCAGAGAGGGAGAGGAAATGTTTTCTGTTTTCTTTCCTTTCCTTTGTTTGTTTTCTTTTCCTTTTCTTTCCTTTTTCCTTTTCCTTTCTTTTTCCTCTATTTTCCCTCCAAACACACACACACAGACACACATAGATGAATCAAATTCCTTTTCCACGAAAACACTCATCAATTTCACCAAAAACTCAACTCCAAACTTTCACCCATAAAAGCATTAAATTCATTTTCCCCAAATCTACACTTCAAACCCAACAAATTTATTTTTCACACAACCACAAATATGTCCCTAAATGCTAACTAAAAGTTTCGAAGGAGCCCTTACCTTAACGGTAGCTTTAACGAGCGATTACGGTACCGCGATTTATTCCGGTAAAAACTTTGTTCGCGTCATCGCTTCCAAAGTTGACTCTCTAGCACCCTAGAGGAGTGATGAGCAACTTTCCCTTCTATCTCTTCGCGAAATAAAGCTTGGATCTAGAAGAAACGTGAGGGTTTGCGTTTGACGGTTTTGAAACCCATAACAGCGTTTTCTTCGTTTTCGAATCAAACCAGAAGAATGAAGCTGAGGAATCCTTGTTTTCTTACCCACCAAGCCTTGGGTTTCTTTTCTTGAAGCAAAAGAAAAGCAAAAGAAGAAAAATGGAGAAGGAAGACAAGAGGCGATCTCGCGAGGCAGAGAGGGAGAAAGGGAGAGGAAATGTTTTCTGTTTTCTTACAAATATCTGAAAAATTCTAGATATTCCTCAAAATTACCATTTCACCTATAACCTCTCAAACCATTTGATAAAAATATCCACTCACGTCGCTACTCAATTGACAGATACAATTTTCAGCAACCCGAGATATTTTTAACCAAACTGCCAAGAATTAAATTCTTCGTAACATAAATAAATTATTCTTCGACAAAAGATTCACCGTACTTAATCAAATTTATTTATCGACGAATAATTTTAATCGGAGCATCAAAAGATATTTTTGGGTATTAAACTCACAAAATATCAATAACTTGACTAAAAAGCCTCAGAGTTCAATACCAAATACACCAAAATATATAAATTAGAATTTAAAACTGAGTCTTACATTACTACCCCCCTAAAATTAGTTTCGTCCTCGAAACTACGCATCGATAAACAACTCAGGCTGTTGTTCTCTCATCTTGCTCTCTAGTTCCCAAGTCGCATCTCCAGTAATTGGGTTCCAAATTACATTGACCAACGAAACATCCTTGTTCCTTAACTTCTTAATCTTTCTGTCATCAATTCTTACAGGTAATACTTCAAATGACTAGTTAACCTTCAGTTGAATTGTGTCTGGTTCGATCACATGAGACGAATCTGCAAGATATTTCCTTAACTGTGACACATGAAACACGTCATGAATATTGGACAGTATCGGAGGCAATGCAATCTGATAAGCAATAGGTCCAATTCATGCAGAAATCTGATATGGTCCAATAAATTTCAGAGTCAATTTCTTCGATTTCAAGGCTCTACCAACTCCAGTCGTAGGCGTGACTCTTAGAAATGTTGAGACAAACTCCATATTTAAAGTTTTGATGAAAATAAACAAATGTTAATTAAGAAAGTTAATTATGATTCTAAAATGTTGTGTTAATTTAACTTGTGTTTTTGAGTGAATTTAATTAAGAACATAATCAAGCAAAGCAGAAAAGACAGCAATGAGAACATTCTGCATAAAAATAGAGAATGATCTCCAATTTCAAGAATGTTCATCACAACATATTGACCAATCATTCAACACCTCTATAACAAAGATTCTGCCTCAAAATTTCATTCAAATAGAATCAGTACATGGCAAGGAACAATTAGGATTCATCCCATCTCAAACAATATATTTGATCACTAAAATAAAAGGACTCAAAACAGTCAAAGCAAAATAGTTTTGGAACTCAAAAAGTCAAACTGCCAAGAAAGTTTGATCAATCTTGATATATGATAAGACATTACAAAGGACATCCAGAATGATCAAAACAAGAACTCCAGATTAATCATCAAATCTCTAGAAAGATCAAAATGACAGATCTAGATTGATAATCAATCTCCGTTTCCTACATAACTCCAGCAACAGTCTGTTTTCTTGTGCAACGGCTTATAATCTTTCTCCAAACTTTTCTTGGCTACATTCAAGACTCAAGATCGAAACTGTACCATCCATGATTAAAGAAAAAGCTTCAAAGGCTTTTTAACTAGAAGACAAAACTGATTCAAAAGCTGTAACAGAATAGTTAAAGCAGTTTTAAATTAATTCAAGGCTGGATTATTTTTATTCTGAAATATTGGTTTCAGTCAAAAAATACAGAGCACTACCAACAAATCTTTTTGACCTTCATTAAATGCGTCTAAAGCCTATAAATAGAAGGCCAATATCCAGGAATAAACCAAGAAATTCAAGTGCTGAAAAATCCCACAAATCAATCACATACACATACTTGAAGTTCTCAAATTTCGCAAAGAAGAAGCAGTTCTAAAGTCTCATATCAGATTGGTTGATCATTACTGAATTCTTTGTAAATAATGAAATCTCAAACAAGGGTTGAGATATCTCAGATTATGTCAAAAAAAAAAAAATCTTATTGTAAAAACTCAAACTATAAGAATTTCTTTATAGTTTGTTTAGATTGTATTGAATCCTATCAAAGTTAGATACGTGTTGTTGTTACTTTATGGGTGGAAAGTAATAGAGACTGAAACAGATCAAGGTGATCTAGATTAGGTGCGCTGTAAAATCAAGAAAGCTCTTTGTTTTAAACACTTAGTGGAAAATCTCACAGTGTGAGGACTGGACGTAACCCAAGTTGGGTGAACGAGGATATATCTTTGTGTGATATTCTCTATCCTATCTCTTTATTTGTTAAACTTAATTGATTAACTAAGATAAAACACAAACTGATTTTTTGTTTTAAACTAATTGATGACTCTTCATCATATGCATATTTTCCCACTATTTTAGTCTTATTTATCCTCAATCATTAGTTAAATTAAGGATTTATTTGATATATTTTGTTGATTTTTGTTCTTTGAGTTGATAAACTGTTTTGTGTTTTTATTTCGTTGATTAAGTAGGAATTTGTCGTAATTTTACATTGCGTTTTGTTTTAGTGTAGTGCTGAATTTTGGTGAGAAATCAACATGACATATTTAGAGTATTGCAGCCATATCTGGAGTTGTAGCTGTTCAATTGGAGTCACCCCAAGTGCAAATGAAAGCTAAAACCCATAGCTACAACTTTCATGAAGACACCGAAACCAAATGCAGACACCGAAACCAAATGCAGATGATGAGCGCTGGAGCGCGCCCAAGCGCAAGCCAAGCACTTTTTCCCAGCATTCGCCACTGTTGATACGCACCCAAGCGCAAGCCAAGCGCTTTTTCCAGCATTTGCTACTGCCCAAACGCGCTGAAGCGCGTTTTTCCGCGCCTGGGCGCGCGACCTGCACCAGCAACCATATAAACGCATATTTTTACTGTTTTAGGGATCTTTTTGACTATTGGGAAGTTGGAAGACTTGTGCCCTAGCATAGAAACTCAAAGACGGCCGTTTCTAACATCATTGGAGCAGTTTTATCAAGAATCATTCATGAATCCTTCTTGTAATCCTTCTCTAATCTTTATCTCTTTTATTTATGTCATGAGTAACTAAACCCTATTTGTTAGGGATGAGTGTAACAAGATGAAACCCTTATTTTTATGATTTGATTTCTGGTTATATGAATGAGTTTATTGAATGATTTTTCTCATCTCTGTGCTTAATGCTTTTTATTGCTTGATCAACATTAAAATGTTCTACGATTTGTATTTTGAAACGGAAGTGGACTTTACGAATGCTTGAGATGAGAAATTCATGAATTTGTAGTCTATACATAGGTGCAGGTCATGAAACCAATTAAATTAGTTGCAAAGCAATAATTTATAGGAGAATTTCTATACGGTAATGCTTAATTCTAATCTTAAATCTACTAAGGAATTAGGGGTTACTTTGGAATTAAAGGTTCTGTCACTAAGACATTAGGGCAAGAATAATAAAGAGAATTCGGTAATAATTCAATAAAGGAATTCAATAACTAGGATCAAATTAGACACCAAGGTTGGATTCGAAGTGAAACTCATCCCTGACATTTTTCTCAATGTATAAAAGATCAATTTTACTACTGCTGTCAATTTTAAATATTATTTCAATCAACTTGGGAACCTTTTGTTCAATTTTAGTAACTAAATATAATTCAATAGTAAAACGCAATCCTTGAGTTCGACACTCGGTACTACCGTTTTATTATTACTTGCAACGATTCAGTACACTTGCTGAAACGCTATCACTAATCAAGGAACGTTCTCTGTTTTTGATAAAAACCAAGAACGTTCTCCGTTTTTCTGTTTCCATAACCAAGATCAATCTTGAGTTATTTTCTTAAGTTTTTTAACATGAATTTTTAAAAGGTACATTTACAATTCAAACCCCTCTTCTTTGTAAATCGACATTGTTACTTCAAGAAATACATGATCACCTTGTTCGTATTCTAGAAGTCTGCGACGCTTGTCTGCATAACTCTTCTGGCGATCTTGTGAAGTATTCATTTTCTCCTTTATCTTCTTTACCTTATCAGTAGTCTGTTGTACCATCTCCGGTCCTACAATCATACTTTCACCTTCCTTATACCAGCACAAAGGCGTATGCCATTCCAATAATTGCGTGGAAACTATTGTTGTAGGTAAACTCAACCAACGAAAATACATCACCGAACTTACTCTATTATCTAATACACATGCTCTCAATAGATCTTCCAAGGATTGATTTATCCTCTCAGTTTATCCGTCCGTTTGTGGATGGTAATCTGAACTCAATCTTAGTTTTGTTCCCAATGCTTCATGCAATGCTCCCCAAAAGTGCGATGTGAACTTTGGGTCACGGTTTGATACGATACTCGATGGTACTCTGTGTAATCTCACAATCTCAACAATGTAGATCTCAGTTAGCTTGTCTACCTTGTAAGTGGTATTTACCTGTAAAAAGTGTGCGGATTTAGTCAATCGATCCACTATCACCCATATAGAATTATTCTTTCTCCTTGTTTTCAGCAATCTAGTTATAAAATCCATGGAAATGTTGTCCCACTTCCACTCAAGTATATCTAAAGGTTGCAATATTCCAGCAGGTCGCTGATATTCTACCTTCGCTTTTTGACAAGTTAAACAAGTTGATACATACTCTGCTACACGTCTCTTCATTCCTGGCCAACATTAATTTTGCCTCAAATCCTTATACATCTTTGTTGCTCCAGGATGAATACTCAATTTAGTCTTATGAGGCTCTTCTAAAATTGTTTTCCTCATATCTGCAATTTCTGGAACACAAATCCTGCCATTACATCTCAAAATATTATCTGGTCCAATATTAAACTCAGTTGTCTTCCCTTGCATTATTAAGTTCCACTTCTCTTGAATTAAGTTGTCATCTTGAGAAGTCACAATGTCTTCGAGTAGTCCACTCGAGATCTTAATCCTTCCGAATTTCAAAATTCTTGGTGCAAACTCTACGTTCAAGTGTAGGTCTCTAAAAGCTTCCCACAACTCTTGTTGTCTAGCCATCACTGTTGGAGACACCGATACACTTCTTCTACTCAATGCATCAGCCACTACATTGGCCTTCCTAGGCTGGTACTGTACTGTGAAATCAAAATCCTTGAGAGTCTCCATCCATCGTCTCTGACGCATGTTCAATTCCTTCTGATCGAACAAATATTTCAAACTTTTATGGTCAGTGAACACTGTGAACATGCATCCATATAAATAGTGCCTCCAGATCTTCAATGCAAAAACTACAGCGGCAAGCTCCAAGTCATGAGTAGGATAGTTTCTTTCATGAATCTTCAATTGCCTTGAGGCGTAAGCTACATCTTTCTTATGTTGCATCAGAACACATCCCAAACCTTGGTGAGACGCATCACAATAAACTTCATATGGTTTGTAAGTACAGAAGTACGCCTAAGAGGGGGGGGGGGTGTGAATTAGGTGTTAGTAAATTTTCTTGTTTTCAGTGATATGGTAGTTGAATTTTCTGAGTTAATATAATGTCTACTAATAGTAAGGTGCAGTAAATAAATGAACACAATAGATTTATCCTGAATCCTGTTATAACCAAGGGTACGTCCAGTCCTCTTGCACACCACAAGAGATTGATCCACTAATTTTCAGAAAATGTACAACTCCTACCCTGGGATTCTTGCTACAAACTTCTAACAACACTTCTAAGATAGCACACCACAATCTTAGATTAAGCTACTTTTAAGAAAGTATTACTTTCTTTTACAAGTGATAGAATATGATTTGAATAAGAATAAAGAGAGGTAAATTGATAAACAATCCAATAACAATTCAAGTACTTGAGAACCTTTCTGAATGATATGAAAATGAAATGCAAGTACTTTGTAAAAAATCAGAATTTTGTTCAAAGTTGTTCAAGGTATTGATTCAAGGATTGTGTGTTGTTTGATATGAAGTTATGGGGTATTTATACTCCATAAACATCTCTTTAGATTCGTGGCCATTGATCCAAGAGGTTTGATGAAAAAATACAATGATCTGAAGCCATTCCAAATCTGAAAAATTGTATTGCTTCCAGTTGTATTCGAATACAGGATGTGTGTATTTGAATACACCTCTTTGTAACGTTCAAAAATATTCAAAAATTACACCTTGTATTCGAATACACATGTGTGTAGTCGAATACAGATTAGTGAAAATTTGCCACTGACTTACTTTGTATTCGACTACATAAGGTTGTAGTCGAATACATATATAAGGATTTTGGCCACTACTTTGAGACTTTTGCTTCTGACTTACTTTGTATTCGAATACAGGATGATGTATTCGAATACACTTATCCATTTTGTCAAAAATATTAGTTTTAAGACTTTGTTAATGCTATTTTGACTTTTGAAAATACTTTATATGCATATGTAAATATGACTTATTCTCATGTAATTGAAGTATTGGTTTACATCATATACCTTTACATTTTAACATTTAATTTTTGGATTTGAAGCTTTATTAATGAAGATATTTGAAATTCTTTTTGAGGTTGTTGCTTTGACCATAATGGTTGATCTTTGTCATCATCAAAAACTTGTAGTTTACATTCTCCCCCTTTTTGATTATGACAAAATGTTGTTGTTGTCGATAGATTTGTGGAAATTGAATCAATGATCCCCCGTAATGTATGCGCACTCCCCCGTTGTATGTGATTAATTAATTTTTTTTTTTGAGGACCTACAAGATGTTTAGGGCAACAACAATACCAAATTTTCTCCCCTTTTTGACATGATCAAAAAGAAGGAAAAAGATAGAGACATACATATGCAAGAATATACACACGAGTAAAGGGAAAAGTAGTACACATTGTAAATAAAAAAGAAATGACATAACGAAGGATGAAGGCAAGTTCAATTAAGTATATCAAAATAGTCAACACGTGTTTAATGAAAACAAATTTCAACTTAGTACATAAAGCATACCATAAAACAAACTACAAATTAAGACATGAAACAAACTACAAAGCATAATATAAGGTAGTATTTCAACGTATTACAAATAGAATCCTAGTGTCGATCAAAATCTGTTGGAATGTGAAAATGATCAAGTTTGTCAGATAAACTACTAATGTCTTGAGATAACTCATCATGGTTGCGAGCAATAGTAGTTATAATGTTCTGGAAGCGAGTGTTGACAGAAGTGGTCAAATTTTCGAATCGAGTTTGGAAGAAGGTTTGGAAAGAATCAAGGCGAGCCATGAGCATTTGATTGGAGATATAATCATCATCAGAGGTTGTATCCTCGCCATCTTTATCAGCCTGGGCAGCAGCATTTGAGGGTCCAGCAGTGTCTTCTTGAGCAACATCAGATGGTTGATCATAATAACCTTTATGCACAAAAGATTCAAGTTGCTCATTCCATACTATCCGCATGTTAGGTCGGACGCTCAGATCCAACATATTTTCTTTTGTGGGTGTATACATGACTTCATCAAAGAAGTCCACCCCAAAGTGTTCCAAAATATGGGAAACTTCCTTCACAAATGGTAATCCAATTGCCTATCGGGATCCAAACATGACAGATTTCACAAAGTATGCCCAATTTAGTTGACAACCTTCGTACATGAAATTCATAATTTGTAATTCAAACTCCGAAATTTGGGAGTAATTTCCAGCCTTTGGAACCAGAATGTAGCTAAGGAAATAGTGCAAAAGGCGATTATCAATGGTAAGATTTCCCACTACATACCGTTGTTGGGCATATTTGGAACCAGCCTGAGTCCTCTTTTGTTCCATTGTGCGTCTGTCAAACCGACATAGGGCAACATATGCATCATACTTAGAGATATCAGCCCATTCATACAAGTTGTTGGGACAAAACTTTTGACCTTTAAAAGGAATGTTCAGAATTTCGCCTATGGTTTTGGTATTGAACCGAATGATTTTACCCTTAACTCGAGATACCAACATTTTTCCATCTTGGATGAGATTGCAATAAAAAACCCTAACTAAGTCAGGATAAACAGGACCTTTGTAACCTATAAACTCTTCAACGTGTTGTGCTTTGAGTAACTCAGAAAACTTAAAGGCAGAGGAAGAGTTTAAAGTACCATATTTTGGAATGATAAGTCGCTTGTAGAGTAGAATGTGCGAAAACGATCAATTTCTTCCGATGTGTGTAGAAGCCGGGATAAATCCGTGATGTTGCGATTCCTTGTTCATTTTCTTGAGAGACCCACTGCTGCATGTTTGGTTCTTGGTCCTCGTTTGCGAGCATCCATAGTGAGAAATGAGGTTTTGGTGAAAAATGGGTTTGAGAGAAAAGGTGAGATATGTGAGAAATCTGATGATAAATGCCAAGAAAGAAGGAAAGATTGATGTAGTTTGCAAGGTTGGGTGAATGGGTAACTGAGTAAAAAGAGGATGGACGAGATTTTGGTAGAAGAGAGGAAAGGCTACAGCTGTGTATTCGAATACCAAATGTAAAATAACCCTAAAATGTGAAACAACTTTTATATCTAGGCAAAAACACGAAGGTGTATTCGACTACACCTAGTTGTATTCAAATACACATTATTCTGGAAACGTGTATTCGACTATACATAAGTTGTATTCGAATACAAGAATTTTTGGAAAAGTGTGTATTCGAATACATACATTTGTGTTCGACTACATATGCGAATTTTTGCTTAAAAACTAAATTTTTATGGAAATCTCAACATGTCATACACAAATTTATATATCAAGAAACAATAATCATCAAGAAATTTTGTTTTAACAACTTTAAGATGAATCTTTTGAAGAGATATGACAAATTATATGTACCATGCTTGCATACCTACAAAATTGAAATCAAATTTTATTAGGTACCCAATGTGCTTTGGGTCCTTGATGGTTAGTACCTTTCTTTACCCATACATAATGCCCTCTTGGAACACTAATGTTTCTAATGTGACAGATATTAGGTGTATGACCATGACGATCACAATAAGAACAAGTAGGAGTAAATCTATTTTTAAAAGCATGTGTATGAGATTTACTATGAATAATTTTCTCTTTATAATGGTGATCCTTTTTCAGAGTTATAATCTTTTCTTGATTGGATTGATTACTTGCTTTGACAAAAATGGTCTTATTCAAGTTTGGTTTATCAAATTTTGAGTATCCAAGACCACTTTTGTCATTTGAGTATCTTTGCATATTTAAAACATTTTCCATGCCTATTTGTCATTTTTCATATCGTTCAATTACTATATTTAATTGAACAATCTTGAAGGAGAGGGAATCACATTTATTGCATGCAAAATTCTGTTTTAGTTTTTCAGAATTCTTTTCCATAGTGTCAACGTTTTCTTGAAGACTTGAGATTTGTCTCTTTTGTGTTGACACTAGTTTGAACAGATTTTTGCATTCAATTAGTTCCTTGATGGCGTTTTGAGCCTCATTATATTCTAGAATCAATTCACTATTAGTTTTATGAAGATGAAAGGAGTCTATGTTACTAACCTCTTCTTCGTTATCTGATTGATGTGATGCCATCAATGTAACATTAGCGCATTCTTCACTTTCTGTTTATGAAGATGAACTTACTTTGTTGTCTTCCCAAGCTATGTATGCCTTCTTGAAGTCTTTCTTTTTGGTGGCATTTTTCTTAATAAGGTTTGGACAATCTGCCTTGATATGTCCTTGTTTTCCGCATTCAAAGCAAGTGAAGTTTTGATTTGAAGTAGAACTATCTTTCTTCTAAAACTTTTCCTTTTGAAAGTTCTGTCATTTTTAAGAAACTTACCAAATTTCTTAACAAGGAACGTAATATTTTCATCTTCATCTGAATTTTCGTCTTTTATTTGTTCTCTTGATTCGGTCTTTAGAGCAATGTTTTTGGTCTTCTTTTCTTGACTTTCATTTTGTTCTAACCTTCCAAGTTCGATTTCGTATTCTTGGAGTTCTCCAAAAAGTGCAGAAAGAGACATCTTTGATAGGCTTTTCTTTTCAGAAATTGCTGTTACTTTAGGTTGCCATGCCCTTGTTAATGATCTCATAACTTTAAGGTTCAATTCATCATTAGTGAAGGTTTTTCGAAGAGCCGTCAAGTGGTTGGTCAGATGAGAAAATCTTTTCTGCAAGTCCAGAATAGATTCTCTGGGCTGCATTAGAAACAATTCATACTCTTGAGATAATGTGTTGAGTTTGGAACGCTTTACCTCAATACTTCCTTCATGTGTTATTTCAAGTGTATCCCAGATTTCTTTAGCTGTTTTGCAATGAGATATGCGGAAAAATTCGTCCATTCCAAGTGCGGATTGTAATGTGTTTTTGGCCTTTTTATCAAACAATACTTTCCTTTTGTCATCATCTGTCCATGAGACTTTTATCTTTACTTCTTCTTTATTATTGATAACTGTTGTTGGAACATAGGGATCGTTTTCTACCTCTTCCCATATATCATCTCCTTGTGCCTCAAGATATGCTTGCATGCGTATCTTCCAGAAATCATAGTGTTCACCAATGAAACATGGTGGTTTATTGCTACTACCACCATCTCTAAAAACTGGTTGTGCGGAAGCCATTAATAAGGATCGAGGAGCAAATTATCGGAACCTGCTCTGATAGCAATTGTAAGAACAGAGGTACGCCTAAGAGGGGGGTGAATTAGGTGTTAGTAAATTTTCTTGTTTTCAGTGATATGGTAGTTGAATTTTCTGAGTTAATATATTGTCTACTAATAGTAAGGTGCATTAAATAAATGAACACAATAGATTTATCCTGGTTCCCCTTATAACCAAGGGTACGTCCAGTTCTCTTGCACACCACAAGAGATTGATCCACTAGTTGTCAGAAAATGTACAACTCCCACACTGGGATTCTTGCTACAAACTTCTAACAACAATTCTAAGATAGCACACCACTATCTTAGATTAAGCTACTTTTAAGAAAGTATTACTTTCTTTTACAAGTGATACAATATGATTTGAATAAGAATAAGGAGAGGTATATTGATAAACAATCCAATAACAATTCAAGTACTTGAGAACCTTTCTGAATGATATGAAAATGAAATGCAAGTACTTTGTAAAAAATCAGAATTTTGTTCAAAGTTGTTCAAGGTATTGATTAAGGATTGTGTGTTGTTTGATATGAAGTTATGAGGTATTTATACTCCATAAACATCTCTTCAGATTCGTGGCCATTGATCCAAGAGGTTTGATGAAAAAATACAATGATCTGGAGCCATTCCAGATCTGAAAAATTGTATTGCTTCCAATTGTATTCGAATACAAGATGTGTGTATTCGAATACAGCTCTTTGTAACGTTCAAAAATATTCAAAGTTTACACCTTGTATTCGAATACACATGTGTGTAGTCGAATACAGATTAGTGAAAATTTGCCACTGACTTACTTTGTATTCGACTACATAAGGTTGTAGTCGAATACAGATATAAGGATTTTGGCCACTGGCTTGATGTGTATTCGACTACACATAGTCGTAGTCGAATACAACTTTGAGACTTTTGCTTCTGACTTGCTTTGTATTCGAATACAGGATGCTGTATTCGAATACACATATGTATTTTGCCAAAAATATTAGTTTTAAGACTTTGCTAATGCTATTTTGACTTTTCAAAATACTTTATATGCATATGTAAATATGACTTGTTCTCATGTAATTGAAGTATTGGTTTGCATCATATACCTTTACGTTTTAACATTTAATATTTGGATTTGAAGCTTTATTAATGAATATATTTGAACTTCTTTTTGAGGTTGTTGCTTTGACCATAATGGTTGATCTTTGTCATCATCAAAAACTTGTAGTTTACATGGTTCTTCTGATTGTGGTAATATCAATACTGGTGAGGTCGTCAACTTCCTCTATAGTAACTGAAAATTTTCCTCACACTTATTCGTCCATGCGAACGGTTGATCCTTTCTAGTAAGTTGTGTCAATGGAGCTACAATCTTAGCAAAACCTTCAATAAACCTCCTGTAGTACCCTGCCAGTCCAACGAAACTTCGTATGTCAATGACAGTCTGAGGCTGTTTCCAAGCAAGAACTGCCTCAATCTTAGCCAGATCCACAGCGATTCCTTCCTTTGTTATCACATGTCATAAGAAATTCACTTCTTCTAGCCAAAACTCACACTTTGATAGGTTGGCATACAATTGTTTCTCGCGTAAAATTTCAAGAACATGGTGCAAATATTCTCCATGTTCTTCCTTAGTCCTTGAATAAATTAATATATCATCAATGAACACCACCGCAAATTTATCTAGGAATGGACTAAAGATTCTGTTCATGTAGTCCATAAAAATTGATGGTGCATTGGTAACTCCAAGCGGCATACCAAGATATTCATAATATCCATAATGAGTTCTGAAAGCAGTTTCCTGAATATCTCCTTCCCTTACTCGAATCTGATGGTAATCCGACTTCAAGTCAATCTTCGACAATGTCGCGGCTCCTTTCAGCTAATCCATCAAATCATCGATGTGTGGCAAAGGATAACGATTCTTAATAATTGCGTTATTTAGTTGTCTATAATCCACACATAAGTGAGAGCTTCCGTCCTTCTTAACTAGCAACACCGGAGGTCCCCATGGTAATACACTCGGTCTAATAAATTTCTTCTCCAACAAATCTTCAATTTGGCCTTTGAGCTCATTTAATTCCAATGGTGACATTCGATACGGCGCAATTGAAATAGGTCCGGTTCCTGGGTGAAAATCAATGAAAAATTCCACTTCTGTTACCGGTGGCAATCGTGGAATTTCTGCTGGAAATACGTCCTAGTACTCATTGACCAGTATCACATCCTCTATGTTCACATTTATCTTTGCCTCCACATTAGCCAAAGACAAAAACTCATGAGTTCCTTCTCTTAGCGACACTCCGAGTTTGTTAGCAGCTAGATACTTAACGCCTAGATACTTAACAACTCGTGGTTCAGGAAATAGAACCAGTTTGCAAGCACAATCCAATATCACATAATGATACGACATCCAATCCATATCGAGAATGACCTCGAGTGATTGTAGAGGTAAACAAATCAAATTTACCAAGAAATCCCTATTCTGAATAGTTATTTGACAATGTAAACATGCAGAATTTACTATCAAAGTCTTAGCAGGTGTGGAAACAACCAATTCAAAAGGCAAAGCAGACACATATAACTTCAAAGTGTGCAGTTAGAGTGTTACTTGAAATCTCACAGTCACATTGAATCAGATTGCTAGATGGATTTCCAGCTTTAGCACTCACGGAATAAATGCGCCCTCTAGAAATAGGACGAGTAGCCCTAGTTACATTCACCATTGGTTCCACCTTCAGAGTCGTGCAATCCCTTGCAATGTGGCAAGTAAAGTCCCTTAGAGGTACAAACATTAGCATAATGTCCCTTTTCCCCACATCGGAAACATCGATTCCCTTGTCCTAATTGTCTTCTGAAACTTGGGTTCCTTGGGCTATTCTGCCTCCCGTTGTTATTCTGGGGTCGATTATAAGGTTTTGCAACTTGTTTTCCCTTGTTCGTATAATTCACCCGACTAGACCCTCTTTAATTAAAATTCCCTCCTCGGCTAGCCCTCTTATTTTTCATATCCTCCACTTCTCTACATTTTTCCACATGCACTTGGAAACGTTGAATTCCCAAGGGTAAGACAAAGTCTTGAATCTCATACTTTAGTCCGTCTTGGAAACGATGACACATGAATGGTTCATCAATCTCTTCAACGAAAAACCTAAAATGCCTCGAAAGCGATTCAAACTTAGCGGCATATTCGTCCACTTTCATGTTCCCCTGACGAAGTTTCAGAAAATCATCACCCATTTTAGTCCTGGTACTCATCGGGAAGTATTTGTCTTAAAAGTTCCTCTTGAATGATTCCCAGTTCACCTCCTCGCGAGCTGATCCCATCAACAACCTTGCACTCCTCCACCAGTACTCAGCATCCCCTAAGAGCATATAAGTGGCATAGTTGACCTTCACTCTTGTTTGACAGTTAATCATTTTGAAGATCTTTTCCACTTCTTGGATCCACTGATCCGCTTTCTCTGAATTCTCATCACCCTTAAATTTGGCAGGATTGTAGAGGCGAAAATCTTCCAATCCTCTTGACTTAGCAGCACAGATTTCTCTTCCCTCTTTTCTAGATCCCGCAGAGTCTTGGCAATAGTCTGTGCAGCAACATAAGCAGCCATGTTATTCATAGCTTCCGCCATTTTATCATCCCTATTAACGTTGGCTCTTGGAGCGTCATTCCTTCTTGGCGGCATGGTTTTCCTATATGACCATCATCAAGGAGAGTCTTAACATCATTTCAATTAATTCCAAAATTAACTTCCTACTACATCAACGCATAATAACTATACCTAACCCGACAACTCAACCAACTTATCTCGACGCATGATCAGATAACTACTCCCAACCTACAGGTTGACCTATAATCTATAACTGAAAGCTCTGATACCACAATTGTAACACCCCGATTTTTAACAGCATGAGTGTATTTTTTTTTTTTTAAAACAAATTCATAAAAACAAAGAAATAAAGAAGGAAACTGTTTTGGATAAATATTTAAGTCGTAACACAACGACAAAAGTCAACAACATTTACAAGCAGCGGAAATAGTTTGAAACAAAAATCCAAAGTATTTAAAACAGCAAAATGCATCAGGGCTATGAGACCTATCAGACATACCCCTGGGGTATTCTTGGCAGACACCTATACAATAGCACTGAAGCAGCCATGTTATTCATAGCTTCCGCCATTTTATCATCCCTATTAACGTTGGCTCTTGGAGCGTCATTCCTTCTTGGCGGCATGGTTTTCCTATATGACCATCATCAAGGAGAGTCTTAACATCATTTCAATTAATTCCAAAATTAACTTCCTACTACATCAACGCATAATAACTATACCTAACCCGACAACTCAACCAACTTATCTCGACGCATGATCAGATAACTACTCCCAACCTACAGGTTGACCTATAATCTATAACTGAAAGCTCTGATACCACAATTGTAACACCCCGATTTTTAACAGCATGAGTGTATTTTTTTTTTTTTAAAACAAATTCATAAAAACAAAGAAATAAAGAAGGAAACTGTTTTGGATAAATATTTAAGTCGTAACACAACGACAAAAGTCAACAACATTTACAAGCAGCGGAAATAGTTTGAAACAAAAATCCAAAGTATTTAAAACAGCAAAATGCATCAGGGCTATGAGACCTATCAGACATACCCCTGGGGTATTCTTGGCAGACACCTATACAATAGCACTGCCCAAGAATCTTAACTTCCCCACGTCACATCAAAAAGTGGTACATGGACCCATCAAAATAAAAATCTAGCTGACAATACTGGTATAGGTACAGTCTTCCAACATACAGTAAATACATCTACAAAAGAAAGACCTCTAGTCCCTATACAATCGTCTAATCTGATCATGACTCAAAAAACTTTACCACTTGGGTGATCTCAACGCGCCCCGCAAGATCCTTCTGACACAGCTCCAGTCAGGTGTGTCCCACCTACCTTCCCATCTACAGGGTACTAACCGGTGGGAAGATCTTGATTCTCATCTGAGGGCAAAGCCCACATTTCCACAATAGTTGTGAAGGGTCACCAACCGAAATTAACAAATAACACATAGCATTTAAATTTCAAATGCATAAAATGGCCTTTCAACTTAGCATGCACCTTGAAAGGGAATCCATATGTTAAACATGCATAATCAAAGTTGAAAAATTGAGTTTTAAACAAAATTGCACTGTCATATTCGAATACAATATCTCTGTATTCGAATACAAGGTTGTTTCAGAAGTCAGTAGCAAAAACAACATAGCTGTTTTCGACTACAGCCTTGTGTATTCGACTACACAAAAGTAAGTAGCAAAAACAACATAGTTGTATTCGACTACAACCTTGTGTATTCGACTATATAGAAGTCAATAGTCAAATCAGGATGATTGTATTCGACTACAAGCTCTATGTATTCGACTACCACATCAGAAAATGAATAATTCAGTTTGGAAACGTTTCGAAAAGGTTTCTCAATCAATCCACACTTACACACAAATCCAAACAATCACACTTAGCAATTATGGCACAATCGCAACAACAATTTGAGTTTACACACGCAATCATAACCTTGAATCAAACATGACTCTTGAGGTTTCACAATCAATCAACACTTGCACACAAATCCAAACAATCACACTTAGCAATTATGTCATAATCACAACAACAACTTAAGTTTAAACACGCAATCATAACATTAAATCAAGCATAATTGTACCGCCTAGAAGGGCCGTAAATCATAATTGTACCGCCTATCACAGATCGAAGTACTAAATTACCGAGGTTCCACCTATCACGGTTCAACACAATTTACTAAAAATGTAAATCATAAATCTACTGCCCATCACAGTCTGAAGTACTATTTACCAATGTGCCACCTATCACAGGTCAGCACGATTTATCAAAAATGTGTAGTCTATCACAGACCTTACACGACGCGACAATCCCCGCAAGGATAAGATGAACCAACAAATCACATGGCATCATCTCGTGGCCC
>NC_021163.2:33561137-33562132 GCF_000331145.2 Cicer arietinum | reverse complement strand
ATATTAAAAGATTCCCCATTTTTAATACTCATTTAACTCTAACGATTTTCACGACAATCATTAAGTAAATGCAAATATTAAAAGATTCCCCATTTTTAATAGTCATTTTACTCTAACGATTTTCAAATTCCACCCAGAGCATACTCAAACATTTATTTTTCACCACACACATCAAATTTAATCCACAATTTACATTAAATTCGATCAATTCACAACCCACAAAATCCACACCAAGTTCAATCATTAATCACCAAAAATTTCCACATAACACATGCCAAACTAATTTTCACAAACCACAACTGAAACACTTCAAATTTCTTTTACTCTACAACACACATAGATGAATCAAATTCCTTTTCCACGAAAACACTCATCAATTTCACTAAAAATCCAACTCCAAACTTTCACCCATAAAAGCATTAAATTCATTTCCCCAAATCTACAATTCAAACCCAACAAATTTATTTTCCACACAACCACAAATAAGTCCCTAAATGATAACTAAAAGTTTGGAAGGAGCCCTTACCTTAATAGAGTGATGAGCAACTTTCCCTTCTATCTCTTGCACCGTAGCGGAGTGATGAGAAACTTTCTCTTCTATCTCTTCGCGAAATAAAGCTTGGATCTAGAAGAAACGTGAGGGTTTGTGTTTGACGGTTTTGAAACCCCTAACACCGTTTTTCTTCGTTTTCGAATCAAATCAGAAAAAAGAAGCTGAGGAATCCTTGTTTTCTTACCCACCAAGCCTTGGGTTTCTTTTCTTGAAGCAAAAGAAGAAGAATGGAGAAGGAAGACAAGAGGCGAACTCGTGAGGCAGAGAGGGAGAGGAAATGTTTTTTGTTTTCTTTCATTTCCTTTGTCTGTTTTCTTTTCCTTTTCTTTCCTTTTTCCTTTTCCTTTCTTTTTCCTTTTCCTCTCTTTTTCCCCCCAAACATATATATATATATATATATATATATATATATATATATATATATATTATATATTCACAAATA
>NC_021163.2:33559399-33561008 GCF_000331145.2 Cicer arietinum | reverse complement strand
AAACTGCCCAGAATTAAATTCTTCGTAACATAAATAAATTATTCTTCGACAAAAGATTCACCGTGCTTAATCTAATTTATTTATCGACGAATAATTTTAATCGGGGTATCAAAAGATATTTGTGGGCATTAAACTCACAAAATATCAATAACTTGGCTAAAAAGCCTCAGAGTTCAATACCAAATAGACCAAAATACATAAATTAGAATTTAAAACTATGGGTCTTACAGAAGTGAAAACATTAGCAGAAACAAGATAAAGGCAGAAGTGGGACAATGATGACTATATATGCATGGGCCATATTCTCAACGGAATGTCTGACTCCTTGTTCGATATATATCAAAGTAGCATCTCTGCAAAGGAATTATGAGAGAAATTAGAGTCAAGATACATGCAAGAAGACGCTACAAGTAAAAAGTTTCTTGTTTCTCAATTTAATAATTATAAAATGGTTGATAATAAATCAGTAATGGAACAAATGCATGAGATTGAACGTATTCTTAATAACTACAAACAACATCAGATGCACATGGATGAAACCATTATTGTATCCTCCATAATAGACAAACTTCCACCTTATTGGACATATCACTTGAGAAATTGGGTAATCACCTTCGTCTAGAAGAAGAGTACCGTAAACAAGAGGATACTAAAAACCAATTTTCTCATGAAAAGGTTCATGTAATGGAGGAAGGAATTTCAAGCAAATCTTTTAAGAAAAGAAATCGAGATTTTGATAAATCTCATGAAAAACACAATGGTAATGATGAACAAAGAAAAAAAGAAAAGGAAGTTGTTATCATTGTGGAAAACCAGGACACTTTAAAAATGAGTGCAGGTTCTTGAAAAAGAAGAACAAAGAGAAGAATTCGAGTGCAACAAAAGATAATCTTGTTGTTATTTCTAAACTCAACATGATTGAAGATGTTGAATCTTGGTGGATAGACTCTGGTGCTACCCGACATGTGTGCAAAAATAAAGAACTATTTAAGACTATTGATGAAGAAGAAGGAAGCATTTTGTACATGGGAAATGTCTCAATTGTCCAAGTCAAAGGAAAAGAAACAGTGGAGATTGATTTATGTACCTTTACTGAACAAGTTTGGTTTCAAATGTGTATTTGAGGGAGATAAATTCATTCTCTCTAAAGGTGGTATTTTTGTAGGGAAGGGTTACCTTTGTGAGAATATGTTCAAATGTAATATTGTTAGTAACTATAATAATAATATGATTTATGCTTATATTGTTGAGTCTTGTGATTTATGGAATATGCAACTAGGACATATTAAATTTAGAAAATTGAATGATATGATGAAATCAAATTTAATTCCGACTTTTGATAAAAAAAAAAATCTAATTCATGTACTACTTGCATGCTAACTTAAATCACAAGACAACCTTTTAAAAGTGTTGAAAGAAGTTCTAAGGTATTAGATTTAATTCACTCTGATGTATGTGATTTATATGGTTGACCTACAATTGGTGGTAAAAAGTATATTGTTACTTTTGTTGATGATTACTCTAGATTTTGTTATGTTTATTTAATGCACTCTAAGAATGAAATTTTAGACAAATTTAAAATATTTAAAGCACAAGTAGAACTTCAACA
>NC_021163.2:33543245-33559187 GCF_000331145.2 Cicer arietinum | reverse complement strand
TTTAGAAAATTGAATGATATGATGAAATCAAATTTAATTCCGACTTTTGATAAAAATTCAAATCCATGTACTACTTGCATGCTAACTAAAATTACAAGACAACCTTTTAAAAGTGTTGAAAGAAGTTCTAAGGTATTAGATTTAATTCACTCTGATGTATGCGATTTACATGGTTGGCCTACAATTGGTGGTAAAAAGTATATTGTTACTTTTGTTGATGATTACTCTAGATTTTGTTATGTTTATTTAATGCACTCTAAGAATGAAATTTTAGACAAATTTAAAATATTTAAAGCACAAGTAGAACTTCAACAAGGAACTTTTATTAAGGGTTTTAGAAGTGATAGGGGAGGAGAGTTCTATCATCCTGAGTATTTTGAGTCCACTAGTATTGTGCATCAAACAACTGCACCATATTCCCCACAACAAAATGAAATTGCAGAAAGGACAAATAGGGTATTAGAAGAAATGGTGAATGCCATGTTATCCTATTCTGGTTTATCTAAAGGTTATTGGGGTGAAGCCATGTTAACTGCATGTTATTTTCTAAATAGAGTTCCCAATAAAAGGAACAAGATAACCCCATATGTACTCTGGAAGAAAAGAAAACCCAAACTTAACTATATAAAAGTTTAGGCTGTAGAGCAATTGTTAAGGTTCCTTAACCAAAAAGAAAGAAATTGGGAGAAAAAGGAATTGAAAGTGTATTTCTGGGCTATGCTGAAAATAACAAGGCCTATAGATTCATGGTTGTCGAATCTAATGACTCATATCCTATTAACACAATGATTGAGTCAAGAGATGCAATTTTTCAAGAAAATAGATTTAACTCAATTCCACATCCCAAGGAAACTGTATGTTCTAGTGTACAAAGTCTAGATGATAATGTATCTAATAAGGATACTTTGACATGTTCAGAAGCCAGAAGAAGTAAAAGAGCCAGAAAAGAGAAAGATTATGGCCTAGACTTCTTTATGTTCCTTGTAGAAGGTAAAAATCATTCCTTTAACAGTTATGGACCAATTTGCTACAATTTATAGAGTGATCCAGACACATATGAAGAGGCAATAAAGTCTCAAGACTCTTCCTTATGAAAAGAAGCCATCCAAGAGGAAATGAACTCAATTATGGGGAATAAAACTTGGAAACTAGTAGACCTCCCACCTAGATCCAAATCAAGAGGTTGTAAATGGATCTTTAAGAAGAAAATGAAAGTTGATGGTACCATTGATAAATTCAAAGCTAGACTTGTTGCCAAAGGGTTTACACAAAAAGAAGGTATCGACTACTTTGATACTTATGCACCTGTTGCAAGAATTATGTCCATAAGAGTGCTTTTGGCACTAGTTTCTATCTATAAGTTTGTAATCCATCAAATGGATGTTAAAAATGCTTTCCTAAACAAAGAGTTAGATGAAGAGGTGTATATGAAACAACCTGAAGGATTTTTTATCAAAGGGCAAGAGCATAAAGTGTGTAAATTGACTAAATCTTTATACTGGTTAAAACAAGCACCCAAAAATTGGCACCGAAAGTTTGATAAAGTTTTGCTTTCTAATGGATACAAAATCAATGAACCTGACAAGTGTATTTATAGTAAATTTCATAATGAAAATGGTGTCATGATTTGTTTGTATGTGGATGATATGTTAATCTTTGGCACAAATTTAGATGAGGTAGAAAAAACTAAAACTTTCCTATCAAAAAATTTTAATATGAAAGATTTAGGTGAAGCAGATGTGATTTTAGGAATTAAAATCATTAGAGATGGAGTAAATATTGGTTTATCCCAATCTCATTATATTGAGAAAGTGCTAAAGAAATTTGATCAATTTGATTGCAAAACTGTGTCTACCCCATTTGATCAAAATGTTAGTTTACAACCACATAAAGGATGCCCTATGGCACAACTAGATTATTCAAAGGTAATCGGATGCTTGATGTATGCCATGACCTGCACCAAACCTGATATAGCATATGTTGTAGGCAGATTAAATCGGTATACTGGCAAATCAAGTAAAGAACATTGGGAGGCTGTTAATAGAGTATTAAAATATTTGAAAGGAACAATTAACTATAGTTTTGTCTATAGTGGATATCCTTCAGTTTTGGAAGGATATATAGATGTTAGTTGGGTAACTTATGTTGAGGATCATGCTTCCACAAGTGGATAGATCTTCAACCTTGGTGGAGGTGCAGTTTCTTAGGGATCAAAGAAACAAACTTGCATTGCTGACTCCACCATGGTTGTAGAGTTCATTGCCCTAGCTGCAGGTAGTAAAGAGGAAGAATGGCTAAGAAATTTATTGTATGAGATACCGATTTGGCCAAAGCCAATGGCACTAGTATCCATATATTGTGATGGTCAATCAGCACTATCCAAAGCATATAGAAAAGGATATAATGGAAAATCTAGACATATTGGTCTAAGATATAACTATGTAAAGAATTTAATTTTAAATGGAGTAATATCCATAGTGTTTGTAAGAACTGAAAAGAATCTTGCAGATTATTTGACGAAAGGTCTGACAAGGGACATGTTGTTGAAGACATCATTAGGGATGGGACTCAAGCCCATATCTAATTAATCATCAATGGTGGAAAATTGACTCACACTAGAGTAACATCAGGTCTTGAGTTCAATGATAAAGTACACTATTAGAATGATTGCAAGTACTTAAATATAGATACATCCCAAAGGTTGAAAGTACTTGGACCATAAGTATAAAGTTGGAAGGTTGAGTTTTACTCTTAATAGACATATAGCATAAATTTGCTGAAATACATATTATGGGTGTATTTCTGATATAGTCTACCTATGTGAGGATGAAGTGAGGCCGCTTCGAAGAGTTAAAGGGTTTGACTCTTAAATTCTCATGAAAAGGGTACATGACACAAGACCTTAACAAATGTGTCATCTTTATAAGTTGTGTACACTTGTTCTAATGAATAACTGATTCAAAGCTTGTCTACCAATCTATTCGGGATAAGTGGAACCCATAGCTTACTAAGTAGTGGTTCAAAACGTAAGATGTATAATTGACATGAAATTGTTGTTGGTTTAGTAGTTGTGTGTAAACATAAGGTCCCGAGTTCGATGTTCATTAAAAATGAAAAGGCACAACAGTGGTTCGAACCCAGGTCCTACGCGCAAACACAAGCTCTGATTAACCATCAGACCAGTGCAATGCTTCAATAAATAACTGAATGTTATATGCATATATCCCTTCGTGAAACAGTGGCAGAACCAAGAATTTTAAATCTTTCTCAAGTGACATCATTTTTCTATAAATAGTGTCACTTTAGACAGAATGTGGACACGAAATTTGAGATATTGCCATCCACCTTTCTCACTCATTATCATATTCTAAGTCATCTTATTCTTTTATAATGCATGAGAAAATAGTAGGTAACATTCTTTTGTAACATACTATTGAAAGATATTCTTGGTGTGATAGTGCAAATCATATCAAGGTTTTCCAAAGTACCCTGAAGGAGATTTGCTGGTTATCTCATTTGCATCCGATTGATGGGGGCGAATCGAACCTAAAGGCTAGTGTTACAACACGCTTTAGAATTTGCTACATATAATCTTCATCAACATCTTCACTATTAAAGTCTTGCAGCAATTGTCACCAACATAGTTCCAACTTATTTTACGCCCCGCAAAGGGTGTGGATGCACGAATCTCAACTTATCCAAATGTGAAGCCCCTCCTAGACAAGCAAAACTCAATAACCCATCAAGAATATGACTGTTCCACTATACAACCCATTGACAAACTAATACTATGGAACCACACGCAACTATAAATGCATGAGCTATTTTACTTTTTACTCAATAATTATTATGTAAATGCAATTATTAAAGACACTTCTTTCAAAATTCACTACGCCAAAAATGACATTTTACAGCTTTTTTTTTAAACACTTTTTAACGCTTTTAAGCGCTATAGTATCTAGTGTTGTTAAAAGATACAACGGCACTATTTAAAATAAAAACATTGTAATAGGTATAAATATATAGTGCTTAGTGCTTCTCTTAGACTAGTTTTACAGTGATTTTCTTATAAAAAGAATGTTGTAATAGGTGCTTCATTATATTAGTTTTATAGTGTTTTTTTCTTTCAAAAAAGCGTTGTAATAAATACATTTGAAAAAACGTTGTAAATATATTCTAAAAAGCCATGTAAAATGCTTCTCTTAAACTAGTTTTACAGCGCTTTTCTTAAAAAAAATATTGTAATAGGTGCATTCTTATACTACTTTATAGTGTACCGTTTCATGAATATAATGAAAATAATGTACTGTTTCTAGAATTATATTTTGATTCATATCAACCATCTCCTTCATGAATCGCAATATATAGTATTAGCAATCTATGTTGTTAGTTTGACGAAGGCACTATAAAATGAAACATGTACGCCAATAAATATTTATGCATTGATTGTAAATGAAATTTTAATGGCATATAATTAAATTCTATAACAAAAATTTCAAACCTTTATTGGAATTCATGTGATGTTGTTTGACTTATGCTTCGACATTGTAGCACCCCTTTGAGTGCAAAAAACTTGTAAAGCACTATCAAATAAATGTGACTATTATTCATTTACCAAACACATTATTTATATATGTAAGAAATAAATGAATATGACTTACGTATCGAAGATATTATTTATATTCGAGTGATTGTTATAATGATCGTGCAGTTGATCTAAATAGTATATAATTTCAGAGGTGACATTGATGGAAAAAAAACACTCAATGTTGCCTACAACAGCAAAAATTTGGTTGGCAAATTTGTTTACACAACTGATAAAGTATCATAAAATAAAAAAGATATAGATAAAGAATATCTAATTACCTTGAATTATATGGCGCAAGAAATAGTTTATCCTTCTCTTTATTTTCCAAAAGTATATCAACAACATATTGTTTTACGTTAACTGGATCAAGTTTAAACATGGATAGCTTATGGGGAGATAAGAATGAAAATATATTTGTCAATTTATGCATGCACACCAACTTTTCATACAAATACCTTCAATGAAAATATAAAATTAGATTAATTACCAATAGATATGGCAGTGATGCAATTAAAAGTAATTTTTATCTTAAATAAAGTATTTTACGTTACCTAATGTATATGCTGATGACAGTAGCACTCAACTCGTTATGATTGAGAAGTTCATATATGTGTTCTTTATCAAGTAATTATTCATACTCATCTCCGAAAATACATTTCTCCATGTGTATGATACATGCATCATTGCTCTCCATATTCATTTTTGCTTGTATGTCAAGACACAACCCAAATCGAGAAAGGCGTCGATGACTTATTTTAGGAGCAGCAACTAATTTTCCAAGATCCAGCTTTGAATATTGGCAAATTTATTTTTACCACAAACCTGCATTTCGATGCGGCGGATTTTTGGAAAATTTTGGATTAGAAAAAGCATATTGATTTCTGGCAGATTTATTTTAGTAGAAGCATCTAAATAAATTAGTGATTGAATAAATATTTTACCACAGACCTACATTTGCGGTGCGACAAGTTTATTTTTTTGAATCAACTTTCTTAACATTTTCGGTAGGTTTTGTTTGTATCCTCCGTTAATTTTAAAATATTATACAACATTGTTTTTAATTAAAAAAGTTATAAAAGAAACGCGGTAAAATGTTATTTTTAGCGTAGTAACTCATTTAAATACTACTAATATTCACTAACATATCATACAAAGCATACTATAAACATTTATTATAAGATATTCACAACACAAGTGCAACATATATGTTAATAGTCATAGAAGCATAATAATACACCAATTTACCCAAGTTTGAAAGGAGTCATTCCTTCTCGGTCAAACTAACACCTTTAATTAATTAGTATTTAAACTAATCGTAAGAGGTTTAGTTTCTTCACAAAAATAAATTAATCAAAATAGGTCCATGAGACTTAACTATCTTACTAACTTAACTCATTCTCCTAATTCAAATAGATTACATTGTTTCTCACCAATATACATAATTACATACATTCACTCAAAACAAATCAAAGGCATAGATTCAAAAGTTTGATCAAAATTTCAATTTTAATCACCAATCATAAAAATCAAAGAGGACTTTTTTTTTTCAATTTCTTTTAAATCAATTACAACACCCACTTAAATTAATTACTTGCAAATTAAATCAATTACAACTTAGTAATCACAACACCCACTCAAGAAAATCCCTCAAAAATGGTATATCACTTTTTTTTTAACCATTCAAGTAATTTGAATTTGTTGTTGTAAAAGAAATTCGGTAAATGCCACTAGTGCTTTGTTGGAATAAATTTATCTGAATTTCAACATTTTCTTCTTTGATAATTTTCTCTTTTTTTCATTCATGTAATGTACTATTTAGTTCTATAAACAAACTATTGATCTCTACCATTCATATAGAAATTCAAGGTTGTTATTGAAGATGGAAAAATGCAAGTGGAGACGTTGGGAATGGTTACTGCACCATTTTTAATTGTATATATATATTGCAAGTTGTTATAGACATGGAGGAGTTTACATGGAACTTATTTTGATCTAAGGGTTTAAAATTGTGGTCTACGAGTGAGGAACTTGATAGAGCCCTCACCCTAGGAGCCACCATTTTTTTTGTTTAGAAAGAAAGAAAAAGTTTACACAATTCAAAATTCATTTCTTGTGTTTTTCTCACCTTCAAAGACTAGGTGTGGGATTCTTCCTTGATCGACACACATCTCCTCTTCCAAAATGAATTGTTTTATGCATACCGCTCAAGAAGCAAGTTCACTCAGGTCATGGCAAACTTGTCCACTTGGTATCTCCCTCAACTAAAGATGCATACCATTGATGGACTTTGAAGCATACTTTCCATCAGGTAATTGGACAAAACATTTGTCTACCTTCTTCTTGAACCTTTATATAAGTCAACAGTAGATTCATCTACTTGTTGTTTTAGATTAATTAGACCCAGTTGTCGTAACTTTAGAATGAGACATGTAGAGTTAGTCATGGAAATACATTTCTATGAGTGCCCATTTATAAATTGAGTTTAGTGGGAGAGAGGAATCCCACCTAAGTGTTGAGCTTATCAATGATAAATCAAACAATTCTAATTTATGGAATTTATTATAATTTCCCTCACTGTACTGCGCATTAAATCTTCCAATATGCTCAATTGTTGACTTGTTGTCTTCCTCGAAGAAGGTAGCAAAGTCGGGAGTCTTGTAGCCTTTCGAAGAGGTACAATGTCTCAACCCATTATTTAGGATAAGGTTTCTTATATATAGGCATATCCATGAGCTTTAGGTGAATCATAAAGTACCTCTTGATCATAGTGTCTATGAGGTTAAGGTCTGACAACTGTTTTTCGTGAGGCCTCGTCTACGCTGCAGTTGGTTGTCGCCACATGTTATCTAGGGATTATAGAAACCTTGTTGAAATTGAGCCTCAAGTGGAGGATTTCTCCATTGTTGCGCTTGGTTCATTTCAACAGTGTTTCTCAAAGGAGTCCCTAGAATTAGTGGTGTGTTGTGTTGGTAAAGTGGATTTGCAATCCATGTCAGCTCACCAACATAACCAAAAGTTGGTCGAGGAATAGTTCAACCTATTAGTGCAAAAGTGGTTTTAGCTACAATTTTTGGTTGATGATGATAACAAAAGCAAACAAATAAAGAACAATTATTCTTTAATTGTATTTTCTAAGTGTGCAAATTAAATTACAAAACAAAGATTTATATTAATGATTATCTATTTTAAGGTAACATAAATTACAAGCGAGTTAGAGATAATAATTTAAGTGTTTCTAAACATATAATATTATCACCTAATGAATAAGTAACTATATTTACTAATAGAGCAAATCATAATATAACAATAAGAAGTATTGCGATATACAATATGAGTCAAATCATTAAAGGAAAAATGAATACAAGTCATTGTTCTGGTATACGTTAGATCATTTGATGAACAAAGAAAAAAAAAATTCTAAACAAAGATCACAACGACTCTAAAGAAACTACTACATTTCTGCTTGACTCTGTAACACACCTCCAGTATTCAGCCTCTGATAAATATGTCAAGAAATATGATTGTCTGCCTCTAATAAGTAGGTCAAGCAAAATGATTGTCTTCCTCAGATGATTGTGACAAGTAATGTATTGTCTAACTCTAATAGAAAATCAACACTCTAATAAAAAGACAACACTCAAGATAGTTAATATTGTTAATAATCAATGCTCTAAAGAAGACAAATATGTGTATCCTCAAGTCAATATCTTGAATTTTTTAATTGTTTGAAAGTCTTTGTGACATCTACTAATAGTAACATCCTCTGATATTTGCCCTCTTAAGTTGAAGATGCGCAAAATCAATCATGAAGATATACATTGATAGATTTTAAACACTGATTTTCCTTAAATGGTGATTGAAGATCTTCAATGGTAAAATTTTCAACAAACACTTCTTCTCTCTATTTAAGAAGAACTCGTTCAGTCAATTGAGCGTGTGTGAGATAATGAAAAAAAAAGGAAATGTATTAAAGAAAGAATTATGAAAAAGCCAAACACAAATCAAAAGAAAAGTATGAATGAAAAGTCCTCCCAGTAGAGAGTTATTTAGAATCAATGTAAATCATTCAAAGTATTTTCATACACTTGAGCAGATATAGGACTTGATATGTAACATCCTCTCTTTGAAAGTTAGAATCCTAAAACCAAACTTTGTCTCAATTCTGCCCGAGAGTGACAACAATTCTCTCACTCCTAAGAGGTACTTATGAATCTCAACGGTAGATTTCCAGAGTGTTGAAGAAGTGATGACTCTTCATCATATGCATATTTATCATTGTTTTTAGTCTTATTTATCTTTAATCGTTAGTTAATTTAAGGAGTTATTTGATATATTTTGTTGATTTTAGCTCTTTGATTTAATGAAATATTTATGTTATTATTTCCTTGATTAAGTAGGGATTTTTCTAAGTTTTGGGTTGCTCATGGGATAGCAACTTTTTAAGTTTGGGATGGTGATTCTCAAAAAAAGAAAATAAAAAGAAAAAAAAATTATAAGAAAAAGAAAGAAGAAAAAAAAAAGAAGAAAAAAAAAATCAATTTGTGTACTTTGGTAAATAATATCTTCTACGTTCTTTTGTCAACGTTTGAGAATCTCCAGAATGAAAAGGTGAAGAAAAATAAAAAATGGTAGAATAATTTGGAAATGTATGCCGAACTCCAAGTAGTAAAGCCTACTACCCCAAAATGTCATACCCTTACCTAAGCCCCATTACAACCCGAAAGTCCTCCAAAAGTGTATATGTTTGCTGTATTGTGATTCCTAACTAGACTTTTTTCAAGCCTATGGTAGCGTGATGCATGTTCTCGGATTTGAGTGATAAATTCGTAACCCTTTTTAAACACTTGAGAGAAATTTTGGTGAGATTGTGTGAAGAGAGAGTTGTACTTGATGAATGAATGCTAAAGTGTACAAATTGTGTCGTTTTTTGGTAAGCAACCATGGAACATAATGAATGTTTTGTAGTAGCTGGAACTTTGAAAATTGAGATTGATTTGATTTGAGAAATTGAATTTAAATTTTCTTTTAACTGCACAAAATCTGAAATAAATTGTTGCTTGGGGACAAGCAATAGATTAAGTTTGGGGTTGTGATGACTCTTCATCATATGCATATTTTTCATTATTTTTAGTCTTATTTATCTTTAATCATTAGTTAATTTAAGGAGTTATTTGATAAATTTTGTTGATTTTAGCTCTTTGATTTAATGAAATATTTATGTTATTATTTCCTTGATTAATTAGGGACTTTTTGGAGTTTTGTGTTGTTACTTTGTTTTAGGACAGTGCTGAATTTTGGTGAGAAATCAACATGACCTATATAGAGTCTTTCAGCCATATCTGGAGTTGTAGACGTCCAATTGGAGTCAAACTAAGTACAACTGAAAGCTAGGATCCAAAGCTACAACTTTCATGAAGACACCAGAACCAAATTCAGGCTCTAAACTGGAGCCAAATGCAATATACATCAGACAACAGATGTTGAGCGCTTGAAGCGTGCCAGACGCACCTGATGCACGTTTCTAGCCAGTCAGCATTGTCCAGGCGCGCCTGAAGCGCGTTTTCTGCACCTGGGGCACATTTCCAACCATCCAACACTGTCTAGGCGCGCCTGGGGCGCGCGACGCGCATCATCAACCATAAAAACGCAATTTTTTACTATTTTAGGGATCTTTTTGACTCTTGGGAAGTGGGGAGACTTGTGCCCTAACATAGGAACTCAAAGACGGCTGTTTCTAACATCATTGGAGCATTTTTATCAAGAATCATTCATGAATCCTTCTTGTAATTCGCCTCTAATCTCTATCTCTTTTATCTCAGTCATGAGTAACTAAACCCTATTTGTTAGGGATGAGTGTAGCAAGATGAAACCCTTATTTTTATGATTTGATTTCTAGTTATATGAATGAGTTTATTGAATTATTTTTCTCATCTCTGTGCTTAATGCTTTTTATTGCTTGATCAACATTAAAATGTTCTACGATTTGTATTTTGAAACGGAAGTGGACTTTACGAATGCTTGAGAAGAGAAATTCATGAATTTGTAGTCTAGACATAGGTGCAGGTCATGAAACCAATTAAATTAGTTGCAAAGCAATAATTTACAAGAGAATTTCTATACAGTAATGCTTAATTCTAATCTTAAATCTACTAAGGAATTGGGGGTTACTTTGGAATTAAAGGTTCTGTCACTAAGACATTATGGCAAGAATAATAAAGAGAATTCGGTAATAATTCAATAAAGGAATTCGGTAACTAGGATCAAATTAGACATCAAGGTTGGACTCGAAGTGAAACTCATCCCTGACATTTTTCTCATTATAAAGGATCAATTTTACTACTGTTGTCAATTTTAAATATTATTTCAATCAACTTGGGAACTTTTTGTTCAATTTTAGTAACTAAATATAATTCAATAGTAAAACGCATTCCTTGAGTTCGACACTCGGTACTACCGTTTTATTATTACTTGCAACGGTTCAGTACACTTGCTGAAACGTTATCAAGTTTACGTTTTCAAGAAGGGTTTTAACTGTGACAGCCTGAAGAGTTTGGAGAAAAATACTCAAAGCAGGAAGAGGCAAAGTAAAAATTTCTTGTAAGCTATTATTGAAGTATTGGATTAAGTCTGCGACTATATTGAGGAAAAATGTCTCTATAAAGGGATGACTAGATGTAGCAATAGTTTATTGTGAACTAGTATAAAAATATTTGTGTTTCCTTTATTTGTTTGATTCTCTTATCTAAGTTTTATATGATTCAACCTCTTTCTCTCTGAACTTGTTATAATCGTAAGTTGAATTATTTGATAAAGACCATACTCTTTGGTTAAGCTTTTGAAGTATCTTTCAGAAATGGCAAAACACAATTCAAAACCTGGATTGACAAAAAGTGATTCCTCAAAATTGTAATTTCTATTTGAAAAATGGATAAAGCACATTAGGATAACATCTATTTCTCAAATAACAATTTCATCTCCTTTTCAAAGTTTTTTTATTTTATTTTATTTTTTTATCTGGTTAAAGGAAATAGTATTCTTGTTAAAGTTGTTCTTATGCAAATCACTCTTCAATGAAATTTTGAGTAGTAAAACAGAATCTCTACATTGAGATAAGAGAATACTCAAAGAGAATAATTTATACGGGAAAAAGAAAAAGGATTCTTAAAGCTATCTAAGAAAATACTATCATTGGCTCTTTTTGCATCTATATGATAAATATTATTTTAGATTTAAAGCTATCTAAGAAAATACTTCATCATGTGATTAGCTTTTAACAGTAGGCTAAAACTCTTTTCTATGTCTTCGTCTAAGATATGTTTATATATGTTCTCAAAAATTCTTTTAATTCTAATATGACTTCTAGTTGTGTTTCTTGAAATTCTTCAATGATAAACTAGACGAAACTCTTACGCTTCAATAAGGAATAGTGAATTAATCAATTAGAAGAATTAATATGCTAATACGAAAATCCATCCTCTATTATAAAGAAGTATTAGCTGATACTACTAAATTATTAGTGCAAAATAATAGGAATATTATATTGCATGTAAACAATGAAACTAACCAATCAGGAATAAATTTTCTAAGAACATCAATGATCCATGATATATTTTCAAATGTGTAGGTAATTCGTTAGAAGAAATAGTAAGTAGTGCAACTTCTCACTCAACAACACAAAATTAGAAGGTTGAATGAAAACAAGTTGAAGACCCTCATCAGAACAAAGGTTGGAGGATACACTCAAGCATCATTGGTTAAAATCAAGTCCAAAAATAAAATAAAAAACAATGCTTAAAAAGGGTAGATCAAACAGAATAAATCATATGATCATTATCCTCTAGCAAAAAACAAGCATGAGCTTAATATCAGAGTAGGCTAAAAGATCATCATTTGATTTCTCCACTAGAAAAGTTTGCATAATAAATGAGTTTAAATAACTAATCATCTTGTCAAACTCAAAGGATATCAGAACCTAAGAAGAACTGTTTTGGCAATCCTCTAACTACAAGGTCTGAAGTAATTCTTCTGTCTGCTCAAGGAAAAAATATTTTCCTTTGGTTTATAGTGTGCTTGAAACATCATCTAAGACTTACATATATGAAATCAAAGCACTAGAACATACGGCTGCATCTGCTGATTAAGAAGAAAAAATGATCAGAACCAAGCTAACTGATAGCGTTTCAGCAAGTGTACTGAATTGTTGCAAGTAATAATAAAACGGTAGTACCGAGTGTCGAACTCAAGGATTGCATTTTACTATTAAATTATATTTAGTTACTAAAATTGAATAAAAAGTTCCCAAGTTGATTGAAATAATATTTAAAATTAACAACAGTAGTAAAATTGATCCTTTATAAATTGAGAAAAATGTCAGGGATGAGTTTCACTTCAAATCCAACCTTGGTGTCTAATTGGATCCTAGTTATTGAATTCCTTTATTGAATTATTACCGAATTCTCTTTATTATTCTTGCCCTAATGTCTTAGTGACAGAACCTTTAATTCCAAAGTAACTCCTAATTCCTTTGTAGATTTAAGATTAGAATTAAGCATTACCGTATAGAAATTTTCTTGTAAATTATTGCTTTGCAACTAATTTAATTGGTTTCATGGCCTGCACCTATGTCTAGACTACAAATTCATGAATTTCTCATCTCAAGCATTTGTAAAGTCCATTTCCGTTTCAAAATACAAATCATAGAACATTTTAATGTTGATCAAGCAATAAAAAGCAATAAGCACAGAGATGAGAAAAATAATTCAATAAACTCATTCATATAACTAGAAATCAAATCATAAAAATAAGGGTTTCATCTTGTTACACTCATCCCTAACAAATAGGGTTTAGTTATTCATGAATGATTCTTGATAAAACTGCTCCAATGATGTTAGAAACGGTCGTCTTTGACTTTCTATGCTAGGGCACAAGTCTCTCAACTTCCCAAGAGTCAAAAAGATCCCTAAAACAGTGAAAAATTGTGTTTTTATGAATGCTGATGCGCGTCGCGCGACCCAGGCGCAGGAAACGCGCTCCAGGTGCTCCTGGACATTGCTGAACTACTGGAAACATGAGTCTGACGCGCTTAGGCACACAACATTTGTTGTCCGATGTATATTGCATGTGTCTCCTCTTTCAAGTCTGAAGTTGGTTCTGGTGTCTTCATGAAAGTTGTAGCTATGGAGCTTAGATTTCATTTGCACTTTGTTTGACTCCAATTAGACACCTACAACTCCAGATATGGCTGAAATACTCTACATATGTCATGTTGATTTCTCACCAAAATTCAGCATTGCACTAAAACAAAGTAACAACACAAAACTCCGAAAAATCCCTACTTAATCAAGGAAATAATAACATAAATATTTCATTAAATCAAAGAGCTAAAATCAACAAAATATATCAAATAACTCCTTAAATTAACTAATGATTAAAGATAAATAAGACTAAAAACAATAAAAAAATATGCATATGATGAAGAGTCATCACAACCCTAAACTTAATATATTGCTTGTCCCCAAGCAACAATTTATTTCAGATTTTGTGCAGTTAAAAGCAAATTTAAATTCAATTTCTCAAATCAAATCAATCTCAATTTTCAAAGTTCCAGCTACTACAAAACATTCATCATGCTCCATGGTTGGTTACAAAAAAACGACACAATGTGTACACTTTAGCATTCATTCGTCAAGTTCAACTCTCTTTTCACACAATCTCACCAAAATTTCTCTCAAGTGTTTAGAAAAGGTTACAAATTTATCACTCAAATCCGAGAACATGCATCACGCTACCATAAGCTTGAAAAAAATCTAGTTAGCAATCACAATGCAGCAAACACATACACTTTTGGAGGACTTTCGGGTTGTAATGAGGCTTAGGTAAAGGTATGACATTTTGGGATAGTAGGCTTTACTACTTGGAGTTCGGCATACATTTTCAAATTATTCTACATTTTTTATTTTTCTTCACCTTTTCATTTTGGAGATTCTCAAACATTGACAAATGAACCAAGAAGATATTATTTACCAAAGTACACAAACTGAATTTTTTTTTCTTCTTTTTTCTTCTTTTTTTTCTTCTTTTTGTGATAATCAGCACCCCAAAATTAAAAGGTTGCTATCCCATGAGCAACCCCAAACTTAGAATTTTACCAAGAAAAGATAAAAATTTCCTGCCTAACTCCAAGTAAGGTGATGTAATGAGAGTCAGGTCTTTGGTTTGTAATGTGGCTAGTGACCGAAAGAAAAGGACAAGGCTCAAAGGGGCTAGCAAAGGGTAAATTTTTCATATGGTAGTTAGAAAGGCTCAAACGACCAAAAAGAATTGCCTCAGTGTATGCATAAATTACAAGTGATGCAAGTCAGAATTAGTGCAAGTTCTGAAGGGATAACACATGTTTGGATAATCACACAACAAAGAAATAAAGTGTTTAGGCCCAAAATCTCACAGCTGGGATAATAAGAAAGAGTATGAACTATCTAAATGATGTCGAACGTGCTACTACAAAATTTATTTAATGGCAAGTAAGACATCGACAACCAAGGAGTAATCAACAATGCATGCATTAGTGAAACTTATCGAATTGAGCAATGATATGAGCAACGAAACAGAGGTTAAATTTCAAAATCTCAAACAGAAAACTTAAGACCAAATGCAAGTTGTTAATAAAGTCAGAATTAGTGCAAGTTCTGAAGGGATAACACATGTTTGGATAATCACACAACAAAGAATTAAAGTGTTTAGGCTCAAAAGCTCACATCTAGGATAATTAGAAAGAGTATGAACTATCTAAATGATGCCAAACATGCCACTACAAAATTTATTTAGTTTTTTTTTTAAAAAAAAAAATGCAAGTGAGACTTCAACAACCAATGAGTAACCAACAATGCATGCATTAGTAAAACTTATCGAATTAAGCAATGATATGAGCAAATAAATAGAGTTTAAATTTCAAAATCCCAAACAGAAAACTTAAGACCAAATGCAAGTTGTTAATAATTCTTCATCATAGTGCACGTTTACACACAATTAGAAAGAAACAAATTCAAATAACAAAAATAAGATTGCAAAAAATAAAAGTTACCTCTACCTGTGGGTTGCCTCCCACGAAGCGCTTCTTTAAAGTCATTAGCTTGACGTTTCAACTATTGTCAAGGTGGCATGTATGACAGGAAGAACACATCATCCTTTTCACCAAGAGATACATATTTCAAGTGAGGTGGCAATTGCTTGAGTTCAACCAATGGCGTATCTTTCTTTTTCTCTACATATTCATCTTCATTCCCCATCAATCTAGTGGGGAAACAGGGAGAGTAAGATGGTGATGCTTCTAACATGGCTAAAACCTCTTTCACCTT
>NC_021163.2:33522636-33542996 GCF_000331145.2 Cicer arietinum | reverse complement strand
CCCAAAATCAAAGGAATGTCATTGTCTTCCTCCATGTCTAGTACCACGAAATCCACTGGAAAAATGAACTTGTCCACTTTAACCAACACATCTTCCATCACTCCATAGGGGTGTTTCATTGAGCGATCCGCAAATTGTAGCATCAGCTGTGTGTCTTTAACTTTTCCAATGCCCTATTTTTTATATATCGAAAAGGGCATAAGACTTACACTGGCCCCAAGATCACACAACGCCTTCCCAAAAGTTCTATTTCCAATGGCGCACGAGATTGAGAAGCTTCCAGGATCCTTGAGCTTCGGCGGCAGTTTTCTCTGTTTTATAGCACTATATTCTTCGATAAACATCACTGTTTCACCGCCGATTTTTCTTTTCTTCGACAGAACCTCCTTTATGAACTTGGCGTATGTTGGCATCTGTTCCAGTGCCTCTGCAAAAGGAATGTTAATCTGTCATTTTTTAAAAACATCAAGGAACTTACCGAATTGTTTTTCTGTTTCTTCCTTTTTTAATCTTTGAGGAAACGGAAGTCGAATTTCTGGTTTTGGCAGTGATTCCCCTTTTTGTACCACAGGTTCTTCCTCCTTTTCAAGAGTGATGTGCTCCTCAACTAATGTTGGTGTGATTATTTCCTCTGAGTGAGTCGAAATTGAAGTACTTACACTTTGTTTGGCTTTAAGCGGTACTTGTTCATTTACCTTGCCACTTCTTGTTGTCACGGCATTGACATTATTTCGCAGATTTAGAACCGTGTCACTAGGAAAATTTCCAATCGTTCTTTGTGCCATTTGTTGAGCAAGTTGACACACTTGAGTTTCTAGATTCTTTATGGATGCAGAGTGATTTTTCTGGATGGCTCTTGACTCTTCAATGAAAGAAGTTGTGGTTGTCATTAATTTCTCCATAGCACTCTCCCAAGCAGCCTTTCTAGGTGGGAATTGGTTTGTTTGAGCTTCTTGTTGACCCTAAGATCCACCTTGCTGATCTCTCCAAGAAAAATTTGGATGATTTCTCCAACTAGAGTTGTACGTACTAGAGTAGGGATTATTCTGCCTCCCATTATTACTCACAAAATTCACCTATTCTAGTTCTTCTATCTCATTGTCATCCAGTGCTTCACAAGCTCCAGTTTTATGTGCTGCTCCACAAAAGTTACAACTAGTACGCTTTAGTAATTTGACATGGGCCACTTGGGGTTGTTTATTTAGCGCTACCATCCACTTCTTTATCTCAGCGGCGATAACATCTTTTATTTGTTTTGAGAAAAACATCCCTTGAACCAATCCAACCTCCATAACATTCAATTTCAGCATACCACTTTTTGATTTGCTTTTGCAGTTTTTTCTTTTTTTTTCTGAATCAAAGAAAAGTTCAGCTGAGAAATGGCCTCGCATACAAGGTTAGACAAATTATGAGTAATGAACAGTTAAAGAAAGATAAATAACTAAGAAAAAATTAAAGAGTTTTAAACTAGAATTTTTTTTTTTAAATTAGGAAAAAAATAAAAGAAGAAATTTTATTGCAGAGCAAGAAATTTCAATTCAGTAAATAAATTAAATTCAATAGTGATATGGCAATCCCCGGCAATGGTGCCAAAAACATGATAGCGTTTCAGCAAGTGTACTGAATCGTTGCAAGTAATAATAAAACGGTAGTACCGAGTGTCGAACTCAAGGATTGCATTTTACTATTGAATTATATTTAGTTACTAAAATTGAACAAAAAGTTCCCAAGTTGATTGAAATAATATTTAAAATTAACAACAGTAGTAAAATTGATCTTTTATAAATTGAGAAAAATGTCAGGGATGAGTTTCACTTCGAATCCAACCTTGGTGTCTAATTTGATCCTAATTATTGAATTCCTTTATTGAATTATTACCTAATTCTCTTTATTATTCTTGCCCTAATGTCTTAGTGGCAGAACCTTTAATTCCAAAGTAACCCCTAATTCCTTAGTAGATTTAAGATTAGAATTAAGCATTACCGTATAGAAATTCTCTTGTAAATTATTGCTTTGCAACTAATTTAATTGGTTTCATGACCTGCACCTATGTCTAGACTACAAATTCATTAATTTCTCATCTCAAGCATTCGTAAAGTCCACTTCTGTTTCAAAATACAAATCGTAGAGCATTTTAATGTTGATCAAGCAATCAAAAGCATTAAGCACAGATATGAGAAAAATAATTCAATAAACTCATTCATATAACTAGAAATCAATCATAAAAATAAGGGTTTTATCTTGTTACACTCATCCCTAACAAATAGGGTTTACTTACTCATGACAGAGATAAAAGAGATAGAGATTAGAGAAGAATTACAAGAAGGATTCATGAATGATTCTTGATAAAAATGCTCCAATGATGTTAGAAACGGCCGTCTTTGAGTTTCTATGCTAGAGCACAAGTCTCCCAACTTCCCAAGAGTCAAAAGATCCCTAAAACAATGAAAAATTGCATTTTTATTAATGTTGATTCGCGTCGCGCGCCACAGGCGCAGGAAACTGTTGTCCGACGTATATTGCATTTTTCTCCTCTTTCGAATCTGAAGTTGGTTCCGATGTCTTCATGAAAGTTGTATCTATGGAGCTTAGATTTCATTTGCACTTTGTTTGAGTCCAATTGGACATCTACAACTCCAGATATGGCTGAAATACTCTACATAGGTCATGTTGATTTCTCACCAAAATTCAGCACTGCACTAAAACAAAGTAACAACACAAAACTCTGAAAAATCCCTACTTAATCAAGGAAATAATAACATAAATATTTCATTAAATCAAAGAGCTAAAATCAACAAAATATATCAAATAACTCCTTAAATTAACTAGTGATTAAAGATAAATAAGACTAAAAACAATAAAAAAAAATATGCATATGATGAAGAATCATCACTAACTCTGCATCTACTTGAAAGATCATCTGAAAGAAAAGTATGACATACTCTAACAAGATGTAAGTACAAAATCTCTAAATCATCCTCGTCTGTCATCTGTTAGGTACCCCGCAATTTATTTAATTATTCTATAAGTACTTGTTAGTCTTACCTGATACTTTGTGTGTGTGTGTTTTCTTTTTTGTTTTATCGTGTATCTGTGTAGTCTTTTCTGTCGTGCTTCATGTTGTCATGTCCTTTGTTGTATCGCATGTGTTCTTTTTAAAAATTGTTCTTTGGTTACTTTCGTTATAGTCTATGTTTTTTTTTTCTTTTCTATGCTTATTTAAACTTCTCTTATCTCTAGTGTTTTTCAAAAATCATATTTTTCATTCAAATCCATTCCTCACAACCCAAGTTCATTTTCATCCAAAACGTTTTAAATTTGAAACCCTATAGGAAAAACAAGTTATATATCTCATCTTTTATTAAGTCTTGATCTTCCTAAATGATATTTTACTTGCATTGTACTCTTAGAAAAACTTTGGGAATTATTCAAAACATGAACTGCTCAACCTCTATCGTGAAATGTTCAAAAATCTTGAAATCGTTATATATGTGAACTACAATATGGATTATACAAGAAGGTTCACAAAATGCATTCAAAGGTTCACTCAGTGCATCCCAGGGATGTCAATGTCTCATTCCTTCACTAAATACCTTGAATACAAGAAGGAAGTAAGAAACAAGGAAGTACGAAACAGAGCATTGAAAGGCTTATGCCTCATTTTGTCTTAATTTTATGGATTGGATTGAAATCTACAAGCAATAATGAAGAAAGGTTTGAGCACCTACAATATTCAGAGAAAGTATCACCAGACAAGTCAAAATAATTAGAGAAAACGGAAGACTTCGTCATCTCCTTTTCCTTAGTTACATCTGACAAGTCCTAAGGTAGGCTCCTGAACATGAAAACTCCGTCCTCACTATATCAGATGAAAGCTCAAATAAGGAAGATCTTTACTAAAGAGGATGTTAAAAAAAGAGACTTAGTTTATTTATGTATTAGGAATTGGTATTTCAAACCTAATATATAATATAAATTAATGGGTTTGGTTTAGATAGCCATAAAAAGCCCTTAGGATTTTATTTTCCTATTTTACATCCTTTTGTACTAAGTGTTTCAGTTGTAATATAATTTGTTTTTGTTACAAATGTAATATGAATTATGAATTGAATAAATATTTTCCTATTTTATCCTCTATTTATATCTTTCTTGTTTTCCACATTTCTCTTTGGACCCTCGTTCCTTCCTTTACATTCGTCTATTTTCTTTTCTTCTGATTTTAACTTTTATTTTTAATTTTTTCTATTTCTTTTTCCTTTTTTAAAAATATTTTATTATCTTCTTCTCCGTCCATAACTCTTCATCTCCTTCAATTATATTGTTTCGAGCCTTAAATTGTCCCACATGTCTGAAAGTGTTTTTCAAACTCTAGGTTTGTTCTCTATCTCACTCTTCATTTTCCTCCACGCCATCATCATTACGTCTTCTCTTTCCAAAGTGTTTTCATTTATTTTCTCGAGAAAATTGGCTTAGTATACCTCAAATGTTTTAAATTTCACTACTTGTGCACTTTCAATCATCTCTCAACTCCATGTGTCTTCTCTCTGTTCATCTTATACCATTACCGAGCTCATATATTAAAGATGTTGGCTTGTCTTCTAGTACGAAAAGGAAGTCACCTTCCTTTCTTAAGAAGAAGGAAAACCCACCATCTGATGTTGCTTTGATGGTGAACGACATTCATATTTCTTTTAAGCTTTCTTTTTAAAACTTATTCATGTTAATCATTTGTATGTTGTGTGATAGTGTTTATTGTATTTCTTATGTGTGTTTTTTGGGCATGATTGCTTCCTTTAAATTTTATAATCTCACCCTTTTTAATAATGAAAAATGAGGAGAAAAGTAGAAGATATAGCAATACGATCAATTGTAAGCTCTTGTCTTAACATATTCTTGCATCTGCATCACCTGTTTGAATCAACATCTGCATCATATGCACTGCACCATTTGTTTGTTGCATCATATGTTTGCATCTGCATTGCATCATCTAAACTACATCACTTGTTTTCATCATCTACGCCATCAACACTACACCAAATGCTTGTTGCATCATATGCATCTGTTTGCTACATTATTTGAATCTGCTTGCTACATCATCTGCAAAATTCACACATTTACATTTTTTTTGTTGCATATAAATCTAAAATACTTCTTTTACATAACACTAACATATATTGAAGGTGCAAACATGAGAAGGGGAAGTTGAATTGTGTTTGACTAAATTGATAATTTTTTCATTATATGATTAAACTGGTTCATACTTGATGATTTACTTGGAGTAGAAGCAATAACAATGATTTACTTGGAGTAGAAGCAATAACAAAACTAAGGAGTGCAGTAATAAAGTGACACAAGTAATTTATCCTGGTTCACCACTAATTCAAAAATTTGACAATTTAAATTACAAAGCACCTAACCCTCCAAGTTAGTCTACTCACATAGCCTAACAACCCTAGACTTTTGAGGAACACACACACCTAGACTCTACCAGCCAAGTCTTCTCCACATAATCTGACAACCCTAGATCGTTGAAGGTACACTAACACCACTATCAGGTTTGAATACAAAGGTTTGAAACTTGAGTAGTTGTTTTCAACAAGCTAATTATAACAATGATTATCACACTCTAAGATGAATTTGGAATTTTGAGCTTGAGTTCTTCCACTCTTTTCTGATTTTTCAATGATTTTCTTCTTCAACCTTGAGTATCTGTTTATAGATAAATTTTGGGCTTCAATTTAGTCCTTATTTAATTATGAAATATAACTTCGTTCCTAATTTGGTCAACAATGATCGAATTCAAAAATAATTCTTAACAAGATGATTTTTTATTTATTTATTTCTTAGCCAATTCTTTATTTCTGAATCCAATCTGAGCAGTTCTTCTACATTAATTATGTTCATATTGAGTTTGTAAATTCTTTAGATTGATATTGTTCCTATTTTGTTAAGATTGAGTTTTTAAATTCTTCATATTGATATTATTCATATTTTGTTAAGATTGAGTTTGTAAATTCTTCATATTGATATTATTCATATTTTGTTAAGATTGAGTTTGTAAATTCTTCGTATTGGTAAACCTTGATCAAAAAATCTTCCTGTAAATAATCCATATCTTCTTGTAGATAAATCTTGATAAAATCTTCTTGTAAATAATTCATATCTTCTTGTGGTAAATATTGATCAAAATCTTCTTGTTAATAATTCATATCTTCTTGTGATAAATCTTGATAAAATCTTCTTGTAAATAAATCATATTTTCTTGTAGGTAAATCTTGATCAAATTTTCTTCAAATCTTAACCATATCTTCTTTTCAACTTGGTCAAAGATTTTCTTGAATTATAAATTTAATCAAATCTTATTTTAGATTGTCTTCAAAAACATAAACATTTGTTCACACTGTGTGAAGTCAAATCTTGACCATATCTTCTTTTCAACTTGGTCAAAGATATTCTTCAATTATAAATCTGAATTAAATCTTATTTTAGATTATCTTCAAAAACATGAATCTTCTTTCATACTCTACGAAATCAAATACATTGTTCTCATAATATATTTTTGGTACTACCTTTAAGTGGAACTTTCTTTTAAACCTTATTTTGTGAAGGAAAATTGTTCATTAATTATATAGTTCTTTTTCATCATGAAAAAGGAGGAGATTGTTATTGCAAAAGTGGTTTTAGCTACAATTTTCTGGTTGATGTTTTGAAGATAACAAAAACAAACAAATAAAGAACAATTATCCTCTAACTGTATTCGCTAAGTGTGCAGACTAAGTTAGAAGACAACTTTATATTAATGACTACCTATTTTAAAGTAGCAGAAATTACAAGTGAGTTAGAGATGATAATCTAAGTGTTTCTAAACAAAAAGAATTTTATAACCTAATAAACAATTACCTGCGTTTACAAATAGATCAAGTCATAATATAGCAATAAGAAGTCTTGTGATATATAGTCTGAGTTAAAGCATTAAAGGAAAACATAATACAAGTCATTGTTCTGGTATAAGCTAGATCATATTATGAACAAAGAAAAGAAAATATTTTAAACAAAGATCACAATAACTATAAAGAAACTACTACAGGTGTGTTTGACTCTAATAAACGCACTCTCAAAAGTGCTTTTGGTGAATCCATTAATACAAGAAAGGGTCTAGATTGTTGGACTTTAGTCCTCTTAATCCTAATTTTGACATAATTAACAAACATACAATGTTCATACATCATATGATAAATCTAACATTTTAACTGAGTAAGATTTCAGGAACAACAACTCAGCCCTACATACTTGAGACAATTGCTTGGAACTCAAGAAATCAACAAAAGTTGGAATAGTTACTGAACAAATCGATTAGGCAATCGATTTCGTAAAAGGGTTGTAAGGAAACATGTAGTTTGTGGTTACACAATCGATTAGGCAATCGACTGGCACAATCAGTAATAAAAATTGTGCAAGTCAGAGGCAACTTGATTTGTATGCTAATCGATTGGCACATCGACTGTGCAAATCACAAAGACAAACAACTGATTGAATAAATCAATTGAGTAATCGATTAGGGCAAGTCACAGGGCCAATCCATTTACTAGACTAATCGATTGACAAATCGATGTCGTAAATAATATTTCAAAAGTAACATGGCCTGTGACAAACATAATCGATTGGACAATCCATTGTGAGAAATTCAATCATGACAAGTTTGGTATCAATCGATTAGGAAATCGATTGAGCTAAACCAACTGGTAAAGTCCTTTTCAGAAACATACTACCAAATCGATTGGCACTCTGATTAACGTGGAATAAGCTAAGTTCCTGTTTTAAACACAATCGATTGGCAAATCGATTGAAACAAAAAATTGAAATCACATGGAACTCTTAGTATGTGGCCAAATTGATTATGTGTATTATTGAATCGATTATGTGACTTAGTGAATCGACTAAGTAATCGATTGGTTTGATTTTATTATTGGAACAAAACACCTGACATCGATTATGCAATCGATTCATATATAAGTCTACACATAATTTTCTGAAAAGTGTATTAAAAGAATCGATTAGGAAATCGATTAGTTTATATAGTTTCAAGATTCAAGAAAAACAAGACTTGCGATAATCGATTGGCAAATCGATTAAGCCCGTTTTATCACATTAATGAATCGATTGAGAAATCGATTTATATGTTGTTTTTCAAAAACTATATAAAGAGTTTTCAATCATTTTCTCAAATATACTTCAGAACACTGGAGAACTCTTAAGAACTTTTTTGATAACATTCTGATATTGCTTTTTCAGATCAAGACCAAAAAGATTATTCATAATCAATAAGAGAGCTGAAAAAGAATTCTTGAGAGAAAAAGACAATGATCTCACAAACACTCAAATGAACAACCAGATTATTGTGTGAGATTCATTGATAGAGATTGAAGACAAACTCTGTACTTCTTTTATATCTTTTTGTAACAAAGTTTTGTAAAAAGAAACAACTGTGAAAAATCCAGTTTGAAAACTGGTGGCGATCTTCGTTGATGTAAAGATCATCAAGAAGGAGTTGTACTTGATCTTGTGTGAGTCTGACGAGTGACTGCAAGGATCAAGGGGTTAAGCAATAGGAAAGAGTTTGAGTTAGATAGATAGGTTTCAAGGAAACTGGACAATCTGTAAAAGAGTCTCAATTCTTTCTATCGAAGAAAAAGCTGAAATCCAGTTGGATTGTCAGGACTGGATGTAGGTTGTCATACTGACAGCTGAACCAGGATAAACCTTGGTGCATTCTATCCCTTATCTTTTTACTTTTATTGTTGATCTTGTATGCTATGTTATATTTCCGCTGTGTATAAATCTGAATAAATCTTGCATCGTATGATTGTATGTTAGATCCTGATTGTATGCTAGACGTATTCTGTTTTCATTAATATCGTTTGAACTAGTAATTTGGAATGCATGTATCTTGATTGATCTGTAGAACATTACTGTATATTCTAGACTAGTAGTTAGTCAATACATGTAAGTGTGTGCCTTCACTTAGAATCAACTCCTTGGGACCGTGATTGATTATGAGTTTAATAAAAGCGTTCTTTTATTAAAATGATATCAATCTTGTTTTAAACTGTCAGATATTTTAGACTATAGAGGTCATTATTTTACAACATAGATGTTATGCCTCTGATAAATATGTCAAGCAAAATGATCGTCTGCTTCTAATAAATATGTCAAGAAAAATGATCGTCTCCCTCTAATAAGTATTTCAAGCAAAATGATCATCTGCAAACTGTGACAAGCATTGTATCGTCCGACTCTAATAAAAAGTCAACACTCTGAAAAGTTAACGCTCAGATAAAAAGGAAACAATCAAGATAGTCAATTTTTTGATGGAAGTGATCACTATGAAATGACAAGCTCTAAAGAAGTCAATTGTCTAAATAGTCAAGGCTCTAAAGAAGACAAATCGTTTTATACTCTGGTCAACATCTTGAATTTGTTAATTGTCTAAAAGGCTTTGTGACATCCTCTGATAGTAAAATCCTCTAGGATATGACCACTTAAATTGATGATGCGCAAAATCAATCATGATATAGATACATCTTAAAGACTGGTCTTCCTTAAATGGTGATTGAAGATCTCCAACAGTGACATTCTCAATTGACACTTCTATTCTCTATTTAATAAGTACTCATTCAGTCTATCGAGTGTTTGAGAGAGAATGATAGATTTAATTTAAACTTAGAAAATAATTGTGTTATTAAGAAAAAATATTATAAAATTCAACTAAACTTATTATTTATTGGTGTTTAATTATTTTTATATTCAATTTATAAATACTAACATGTAGTTTTTCCACTTTTATTGATAAAAACAATAGAATTATATTTTTTATACTTTACTAGAGTCCTGTTTGTCCCTTTTTTTTATTGTGCTATTTTGTGTATTTATGTATTAGTTTTAGTTTCCATGTTAATGAAGACAAGAGAATAAAAAAAAGCTTTAAATTTTTGCTTTTGTGCTTCCTTGCTGCTTGGGAAGTCAATTAAAAATGGTAGTTCATGTAAGTATATAACGCTAATATTTAAATCAATTAAATTCAAATTTATGGAAATTGTATTGCAACTGTTTTATACGTTTGATGTTATAAATAAAACCTAATATGTTTTTTAAAGAAAAAATTTAAATTAATTATTTTCACATATGAAAGTATCGCTTCACATTAATTATCTAGAATACAATGTAGAATTTTACAAACTAATGTTATTACAATTTAACTTCTCAAGAAAAGTCATAATAGTTATAGAAATATAATGTTACAAGTCAAATTTCAAATTCAAATTATATAACTAAATTTCAAAATATGTAGTACAATAATTAATAAACATTGACATCATATACTTGTTTTGCGTCCAAAGCTCAAACTTTTTTGTTTGTTCTTCTTGACTATAGGGCTTTGGCACATATTCCTTCAATGATGTTTCCCTTAAGGGTCAAGGTGATATTTGTTTCTAATTTTTACTATTTGAAATTGATGTAGAATGAATGAGATTTGGGATGGTGCATGCATATTTTTTGTTATAGAGCTAATAAATGTGTTCAATTGAAGATTGAAAGTTGTTTTAGAAGAGAATGAAAAGAGGGAGGGTGAGGTTTAATTTGATGTGAAATTACATGTGTATGCGGATGTGTGTTTTCAATAAGGGAGGGAGTGTTTGTCTTTCTTTCTTTTCGGAATAGATTAATTAAAATCCTAATTTTACCATTCATTCAAACATAACTTACTAAATTAAAATTCTCAAAAAATTCAAGGAAATAATTGAAAATATATATACTTATTCAATTGTTGCTCTTATTGATTTCAAATCATAAGAAAATAATCGGTCACTATCCTTCATTTTTCTATTTAAATTTTCCTGATAAATATTTTATTCTCGAATTTAACTCCTCTAGTCAGTACATCCAAGGAGATCAATACATATTTCTTAAGCTTTGATTGTGTCTGTTTGTCACACCAAAATTTTCCACCATCTCATTTATAAATTACAAACACTCTCATTCTTTCTTATTTTTGCATCTATTTAAAAACATTAATTAATTTATATAAAAAACTAATAATAATAATAATAATAAAAATAATAATAATAATAATAATAATAATAATGTCCTTTATTGACATTATATATTAATTTTTCAATTCCTCCAATTCTCACCTCTCAAATTCGAAATTAATTTTATAAAATAGTTATATTATTGGTACAAAAGAATAAAATTATGAATAAAATAATTTTAATGAAATGATAATATTAGAAGAAATAAGTATTACACCAAAACTTGACCTCATTATATATATATATATATATATATATATATATATATATATATATATATATATATAAAGACACCCTAAAAATTGATATTTCGTAGATTAAATTTAGGTAGATTTGCTCATACAGTCACTTAACTTAATTTCAGATAACATTTCAGTTTTTTATCTTTTTTTTTCTTCCCGATTTGATACTTTATTTAGTTTTATTACAAAAATTCAAATATATAAAGAATAAAAATATGAGTTTATTTGAAGATTTGAGTTATAAATTTGATGAAATTTGCATTATATTGAAGATGATAACTAATGTTATGAGTTTTGTTTGAAAATTTTGATGAATTTTTGTCAAAAAAAAAATAACATTGTTAACATTTTAAAACATAAAAGATCAAATTGTTTATTTAAAATTAAATAAAGGACCAAATCAAGAAGAAGAAAAAATGACTGAAATATTATCTGAAATTAAGTTAAGAGACCGCAGGTGTCTTAAATTTATAAACATATATTACGGCTATAGCAAGTTAGGTTTGCAAATTACACAAACTACTTATACCCATGCTTGCGATACTGTTCATAAATAAATATATAATTTTATAAATTTCTTCAAAATAATATTTAAATTTAAGATTACACCAAAAACTTTTAGACTGTATTTGGATGAAGTTTTTTTTGAGGTAAATGTAATTTTAGAGTGTAATTCAAATTATTTTATGTAAAATTTATTTTTAAATGATAAATTTGGAGAATTTTTAAAATGAAGAGATTTTGTGAATTATTTTACTAAAGATAAATTTGGAGAATTTCAAATACTCTCTTAAAGGTAAGAATTTAAAATTCCTTCTCAACTTATACAATGTGAATCTCAAATTTATCCGTGTAGATCTTAAATATCTTTGCCCTTTTTTATTTTAATTTTTACCCCAACACTTTTTAAATTTATAAATATGACCAAAATTTAAATAAAGGTTAAATTACACTTTTAGTCTCTTAAGTTATTTTTAGATTTCACTTTTGCCTCTTAAGTTATTTTCATTTTATTTTAGTCCCTTAAGTTATATACATTAAATACTTGAAGATGACTACGAGAAGGATGGGGTTGAATTGTGTTTGTTTAAATTTAATTGTTTTATGAATTGTTAAACTAGTTATGGGGACTTAACTGTTTTAAAGGATCAAAGACAACAACGAAATAAATAATGTAGAACTCTAAATACATAGAAAATATTGAGCTCTTGAAGTTTCCTAAATAGCTTTGATTTCTAAGTTTGTGAGTTTGTTGATGTTTTTTCTCGTTCTTTAGCTTTGATTTCTATCTAGAGGAAAAATTAGGGTTTCAATTTTTTCCCTCAGCAATTCTAAATTGTATCTGTTTATTGGTTGGTCAACAAAGATCTTCACCAAGAATAATCTTGATTAATATTATTTGAGAAAATGGCCATTTGTGAATTAATTACTTCCAAATCTGGTATGGGCAAATCTTCTAGAACTTTTCTAAGCGAATTTATTTGAAGAATTTACAAAGTCAATCCACACAAAATAAGAACAGAATCAATCTGAAGAACTTACAAACTCAATCTACACCAATAGAAACATAATCAATTTGAAGAATTTACAAACTCAATGTGAACAACATACAATTTAGAATTAAACAAGGACTAAATTGAAGCCCAAATTTTCACTATAAATAGACACTCAATGCCGAAGGAGAAAAGCATTGAAAAACATAAAAGAGTAGAAGAACTCAAGCTCAAAGTTCTAAATTCATCTTAGAGTTCAAAGAGAGAAACATTTGTTCTGGTTAGAAATATTTTCTGAGTGTTCTTTTCTTAGAGTGTGGGAGTTATTATTATCAACAGCTTTTTAGAAGCAATTACTCAAGTTCCAATCTTTTGTATCCAACCCGATAGTAGTTTAGTTCCTTCTTCAATATGGTGTCAAGTTGTTAGGAGAATACTAGGCTTGTATGGTAAAGGTGATTAGTTCCTTAAAAGTAGGGGTTTTCAGACTATTTGGGAAGACTGGCTTGGAGGGTCAGGTGCTTTGTAAATCAAGGTTTTTGAATTAGTTGATTAAAGGCTTCTTAATGAGGGGACTGGATGTAGCCAAGTCAGTGGTGAACGAGGATAAATCTACGTGTTAAATTATTTATGCTTTCATTGTTTGCTGCCTCTGAATCTGATTTCTTCTACTCTAAGTAAGCCACCAAAACCAAACTAATTTTTTAATTATTTATAAATTATCAAAAAGTTGTCAACATTGGCAAACACAATTCAACCCCTTTCTCGTGTTTGCACCTTCAATTGGCATCAGAGTTCGGTCTCAAGGCTGAGCACTTTACAATGTTTGAGTAAAGATCCCAAACTTCAATATGTCTGGATTTAGCGAAGAAGCTGCTGGAGGAAACATCAACACCCCACCTCTGTTTGATGGAGAACGTTTTGAGTATTGGAAATACAGGCTAAGAAGTTTCTATATTTCACAAGATCCTGAACTTTGAGACTTGGTGGAAGATGGTTATATTGCTCCGAAGAATACTAATGGAATTGGAATTCCAAGAAAGGAGATGAATGTGGATCAGAAGAAGATGTACAAGATGCATCATAAGTCCAGAACATTCATGATAAATGCAATCACCTTCAAGGATTTTGACAAGGGCACCAATAAAGAGACAACAAATAGTATTTATCATAGTATCATTCTGACCTATGATGGACGCAAGCAAGTTGAAGAAGCAAAGGCCAATCTCCTAGTCAAAAAGTATGAGTTGTTCAAGATGGAAGAAGATGAAGACATTGAAATAATATTTTTCGGATTCCAGATTCTAGTATCAGGATTAAAGGTGCTTGAGAAGAGTTATAATACTGTTGATCATGTGAAGAAAATTCATAGGAGTCTAACAAGCAAGTGGAGACCTAAGATCACTGTCATTCCAGAAGCAAAGGATCTGAATACTCTTAAGTTGGAAAAATTGATCAGCTCTCTCAGATCACATAAAATTGAGCTTGCATAAGATGAGCCTAAGAAGAAGCAACCATCGTGGCTTTGAAATCCAAGCAAAAGAAAGTTCTTAAGGCAACAACATAATCAGAGGATGATGATTAAGATGATCATAATGAAGACTTAGAGGAAGAGGAACTAGCTTTTATATGCAGAAAAATTCAGAAGATGTGGGACAAAAGAAAGAATAAATTTTCCCAAAGATATTCTAGGCAATCCAACAAAGGAAATGATGATAAATACGACAAGAAAAACATAATTTACTATGGAGAAAGGGAAACATCAGAGGAAAGATTCCAGATTCAAGAAGAAGAGTTTGATTGTTACATGAGATGATTATGAGGAATCCTCTAACGATGAACAAGCAGATTTTGCTATGATGGCTCATACCAACTCTGCCTCTGGATCCAACACAGATTCTGACTCTGGAAGTGAATCAACAAATGAAGAAATTGAGGTACTTTCTGAATTTACTCGATTTGATTTAATTGCTGCTATAAATGATTTTTGAAAAATGAATCACAAATTGTCTTTAAAACTGAAAACACTTAGGAAAGAAAATACAAATCTAACTGAAAAAGTTAATGTTTTAAAGAATCAAAGTGTTGAATTTAAAATAGAAAATGCAACTCTTAAAACTAATATTACTGAACTTAAGACAAATAATGCAACTCTGAAAACTGATATTACTGAACATAAAATAGAAAATGCAAATCTAAAAATTGATATTGATGAACTTAAGGCTGAAAATCTAACTTTGAAAAGTAATTATAGTTTAACATTAATTGAAAATACCACATGAAACTCTGATAAGCATGAAGAAATATTTTAAGATTTTCTTGATAATGGTATGGAAAGAAGCAAGTATGCATCTATCATTTATGGTGTTAATAGGAATGATAAAAGAGGAATAGTATTTCAAGAAAAAGTAACTGAACCTAAGGTTGTTCCCTCTGATGATTTATGTACTATTTTCTATAAGAAAGGTCACACTAAAATATCTTGTCATATGCTAACCACATGAAAAGACAAGAAACCTTTAAGAACTAACAAACCAGGACCCAACCAAATTTGGGTATCAAAGGATAAAACTGTTTATGTTGCAGATGTTGTAAGCAACCAAATTGAAACACCGGTCATGGTGCCTGGTAAATGGATGCTTGAAATATATGAAGGCAAAAGGATCTAGGTTCCAAGACCTACCAAACATAAGCAAACTCACTCTGGTGGAAGAAGGAATGGTCAGCACAATACCTATCAAGACCATATGATGAACCAGAAAAATCAGAAAAATCTGGAGTATCAACAGAATCAAAACTGGTAGAGAAATCACACATATCAACAGAACCAGAACTACCAGAAGAATTTGAATTACTATAAGTTCCATAATTACCAAAGGAACTTGATACATCAAAACAAACAGAAGTGTCAGATGAACAATCAGAATCAGGAGACTTCTTTGAACACTCCAATCAAATTTCTCAAGACTACTAGGAATTCAAATTCCTTCATTCAGAATCTCTAACCAGAGAATATGCAAACTCATAATCTGAAAACCAGAAAAGAAGAACTAAGAGGGTTTTTAGAGTGAAACTGAAACTGTTAACATATAGGTGATATCTCACTTTAAATTTAATTATTGTCTGATATTATGTTTACTATGATAACAAGAAGCTTGATATTAAAAAATCTAAGCTAGATAAGTATTTTGCAGGTTCTAAAAAATTTACAGGAATAAGGAGATCCACATAATTTGAACACTTCAGCTGAAGTAGCATACAAGTTTGGTTTTCAAAAACAAGTAGAAACCACCAGAACATCACATATGTTTTGGTTGTATTGATTTCATTCTTCGATTATCTGAATTATATTATGTTATATGACAAACAGTTTGACCTTAAAAAGTCAAAGCAAGTTGAGGATACTGCAGGTTTACCACAACCAGAGGAAGTAGATGCAGACATATCAGAAGATGACAACTCTTTAGATGATGAATCAGATAAAGTTAGAATCAGTCAAGATAAGTCAGAAGGAAGATCTGGATGGAAGTACAAGACATCTCATCTCATTGGAAGTTCAAGTGATCCTTTGAGGATCAAATCATCATTAAAAGATACCACTTTATTTGGCTCACTCTCGTTAATTGAGCCTACCACTGTTGATCAAGCATGGGCAGATGAAGGATGGATTCTTGTAATGCAATAAGAGTTAAATGAATTTAAGAGGAATGATGTTTGGGATCTAGTACCTAGACCAGATAAAAGCATTATTAGAACCAAGTGGGTTTTCAGAAACAAGCTAAATGAAAAAGGTGAAATGGTTAGAAACAAGGTAAGACTTGTCGCACAAGGCTACAATCAGCAAGAGGGTATTGATTACACTAAGACATTTGTAAATCTATGGCTACACCAATGCACCCTACTTGTTCACTTGAAAAAGATGATCCAGGCGAAAAAGTTGACAAAAAAAAAACCTATAGAGGAATGATAGCATCCCTACTTTACCTTACTGCTTACAGACCTAACATCATGTTTAGTGTATGTGCAAGATTTCAAGATGATACTAGGGAATCAAATTTAACTGTTGGTAAGAGAATCCTTATATACCTAAAAGGCACTAACAACCTTACCTTGTTCTACAAGAAATCTACTAAGTACAAACTTAGTGGATGTTGTGATTCTAATTATGCTGGAGATAAACTTGAGAGAAAGAGCACTAGTGGTAACTGAACATTTATTAGGTGACAACTTAATATCTTGGTCAAGTAAGAGACAAAACACCATTGCAATGTAAACATCAGAGGCTTAGTACATTTCAATAGCTAGTTGCATTTCTCAACTACTTTGGATGAAACATCAACTTGAAGACTACAAAATCCTAGAATCCAACATTCCAATCTACTACGACGACACCTCTGCCATTTGTCCAACCAAAAACCCTATCTTACATTCTAGAGCTAAACACATAGAGATCAAACATTACTTCATTAAGGACTTTGTTCAAAAAGGGTATTAAACATTCAGTTTGTAGACACTGAACACCAATGGGCTGACATTTTCACCAAACCACTATCTAAAGATAGGTTTGACTTCATCAAGAAAAACCTAAACCTTACTGATGTTATGATCACTTCAAAGTAGTTTAGTTTTACACTAGTTATTAGTTTAGTTTAGTTATTCCAAAAATATATATATAAACGAAAAAAGAAAAGAAAAAAAAAAGTAAAAAAGAGAGAGAGACAAAGTTTCACTTTCAAGTCTTTTTGTCTGATGACAAAAATGGGAGAAATATATTTGATAATATGGGGGAGAAAATGATACTAAGACTTATGGGGAGCCCTAAGTTAGGGGGAGTAAAAAAAATATAAAGAAAAGTTGTTATGAAAAATACAAGTTTTGTCATCATCAAAAAGGGGGAGATTGTTAGAACCAAGATGCTTTTACATTTAGAGTTTTGATGTTAACAAAAGTATTTTATGAAAATAACATATTTGACTTCAAAGAGTATGAAAAAAGATTCATGTTTTTGAAGAAAATCTAAAATAAGATTTGATTCAAATTTATAATTGATGAAAATCTAAAATAAGATTTGATTCATATATATAATTGAAGAAAAACTTTGACCAAGTTGAAAAGAAGATATGGTCAAGATTTGAAGAATATTTGATCAACATTTAATGAAGATTTGAAAAAGATTTTATTTGAAGAATTTACAAATTCAATCTACGCAAAATAGGAACATAATCAATCTTAAGAATTTATAAACTCAATCTACACAAAATAGGAACATAATCAATATGAAGAATTTACAAAGTCAATCTGAACAAGATACAATTCAGAATTAAACAATGACTAAATTAAAGGCCAAATTTTAACTATAAATAGACACTCAAGGCTGAAGGAGAAAAGCATCGAAAAGCATAAAAGAGTAGAAGAACTCAAGCCCAAAGTTCTCAATTCATCTTAGAGTTAAAAGAGTGAAACACTTGCTCTATTTAGAAATATTTTCTGAGTGTTCCTTTCTTAGAGTGCGAGAGTTATTATCATCACCTTTTTAGAAGCAACTATTCAAGTTCCAATTTTTTGTATCCAACCTGATAGTGGTTTTAGTTTCTTCTTCAATCTGGGGTTGTCAAATTTTTAGGAGAAGGCTTGACTTGTAGGGTCAAGGTGGTTAGTTCCTCAAAAGTCTAGGGTTGTCAAGATGTTTGGGAAGACTGGCTTGGAGGGTCAGGTGATTTGTAATTCAAGATTTTTGAATGAGTGGATTAAAACCTTCTGAATGAGGGGACTAGATGTAGCCAAGTCAGTAGTGAACAAGGATAAATCTACGTGTTAAATTATTTATGATTTCATTGTTTGCTGCCTTTGAATCCGATTGCTTCTACTCCAAGTAAGTCACCAAAACCAAATTAATTTTTTAATTATATATAAATTACCAAAAAATTGTCAACTTTGGCAAACACAATTCAACCCTCGTTCTTGTGTTTGCACATATGCATTGAAATTAATTCTTCCTAAAACTTCCTTCATACTCTTGATTAAATGAAGCAAGAATGGGTTCGGGCTTGAGCTTGGACTTCTAGGAATTATGATTCAACTAAGTTATGTTTTTCTTTTATCAGAATCATTAACTTTCCATCAGAGGCATCGACTTTTCTTAAACATAGTATGACTTAGTTGTTGGAGTCAGATGTTGTATACTTTGATTACTTGATAGACAAAGGCAGACTGCGTGACTTAGAATTAATGGCTTGGGGAAATCACAATTATTGCATTTATCATAGTCAGTGCTACTTTAGAGTGTGCTAGATATCATAGGCATCATTCTGGAATATGCTACCATCTTTAGAGTCAGCGAAATATATGCTTCAGATGTTGACTTGAACAATGGCTTCAGACTTCAGAGGCATGGTAAAAGTAGACTTCAGAGGCATGCTACAATTAATGTTCATTAGAGACATTCTACTGTTAGTGTTAATTAGAGGCATGCTACAATTACTGTTCATTAGCAAAAACTCCAGAGGCACACATCTTCAGACGTATACTGGATCTTCAAAGGCAGATGCACAGACTCATCAAAGGCATGCTAACCTGAAGCATGCTTTAGTCTTTAAAGGCATACATCGATTTATCATAAACACGTTGAGTTGCCAGAAGTACGTTGAACTACAAGAAACACACTGAACTACCAAAAGCATGTTATCATAAGCAGATGAGCGTACTTTTCAAGGACATGCATATTTCCAATTATACGGATTTTGTTTCCTCTGACCTTTTTACTTCCTCTAATGGCTTCCTTTGATCACTTCTGTAAGACCCTTAATTTTAAATCCTAAATTATACAATTTTAGGGTATTTTGTGTTGAGTTTCTTAGGCTGTTAGCCCAGTTTTTGGTATTTAGTGAGTTAAATGCCAAAAATATATTTTTGGAAATTGGATTAAAATTATTTGTCGAAAAATAATTTATTTACGTTACGAAGAAATTAATACCGGACAATTTTGTTAAAAATATCTCGGGTTGCTGAAAATTGTATCTGTCAATTGAGTTGTGGCGAGAGTAGATATTTTAATCAAAATGGTTTGAGAAGTGATGATTTTCATAAATATCTAGATATTTAGGTATTTATTGGTTTAGGTTTAATTATTATATATATATTTTATATATTATATATTATTATTATTAGTAATATATATATATATATATATATATATGTATGTATTAGAAAGAAATGAAAGGAACAGAGAAAGAAAACAAAAACGTTTCCTTCGTTCCCTGCCATGCGACACTTCTTCTTAATCCTTCTTTCTTCTCCTTTTGTTTTCTTTCTTTTGCTTCAAGAAATGAAACCAAAGGCTTAGTGGGTGAGAAAGAAAAAAGCTCCCAGCTTCTTCTTCCTCTTTGATTCGAAAATAAAGAAAAACGGTGTTAGGGGTTTTCAAACCGTCAAACACAAACCCCCACTTTTCTTCTAGATCTAAGCTTCGTTTCGAGAAGAGATAGAAGGGAAAGTTGCTCACCTCCACGCTACAGTGCTAGTGAACAAACTTTGGA
>NC_021163.2:33520394-33522396 GCF_000331145.2 Cicer arietinum | reverse complement strand
TTATGTGTGATTTTGAGGAAATGAAATTTGATGTATTTGAGTGGTGGGTTGTGATAATTTTGTGGTTGTCGTGTTTGACGTGTTCATAATTAATATTTATAAATTTTGAGATGTGTTTGTGTGGATTTTGTGGAAGAATGAATTGATGTGATTTGGTGTGAATTCTGGATTGAATTTGAGAATATGTCTTAGTATGTTCTGTGTGGAATTTGAAAATCATTAGAGTTAAACAAGTATTAAAAATGGGGAATCTTTTAATATCTCTGTTTACTTAATGTTTGTTGTGAAAATCATTAGAGTTAAACGAGTATTAAAAATAGGGAATCTTTTAATAGCTCTGTTTACATAATGTTTGTAGTGAAAATTGTTAGAGCTAAATGAGTATTAAAAATGGGGAATCTTTTAATATTTGCATTTACTCAATGAGTTAATGTTTGATGTGTTTGAGTGGTGGGTTGAGATAATTTTGTGGTTGTCGTGTTTGACGTGTTCATAATTAATATTTATAAATTTTGAGATGTGTTTGTGTGGATTTTGTGGAAAAATGAATTAATGTGATTTGGTGTGAATTCTGGATTGAATTTGAGAATATGTCTTAGTATGTTCTGTGTGGAATTTGAAAATCATTAGAGTTAAACGAGTATTAAAAATGGGGAATCTTTTAATATCTCTGTTTACTTAATGTTTGTTGTGAAAATCATTAGAGTTAAACGAGTATTAAAAATAGGGAATCTTTTAATAGCTCTGTTTACATAATGTTTGTAGTGAAAATTGTTAGAGCTAAATGAGTATTAAAAATGGGGAATCTTTTAATATCTGCATCTACTTAATGATTGTCGTGAAAATTGTTAGAGTTAAATGAGTATTAAAAATGGGGAATCTTTTAATATCTGCATTTACTCAATGATTGTCATGGATAGAGTCAGAGTATGCTCATGCATTTCATAGTACATGGTGACCGCGATGGGGTCATGGTGATAGTCGTGACCATGATGGGCCACATGATGATGCCATGTGAATTGTTGGTTCATCTTATCCTTGCGGAGATTGTCGCGTCGTGCTGATCTGTGAGTTATTGCACTCTAGAATGTGCTGATCTGTGAGCGATTGCACTCTAGAAAATCGTGCTGGTTTGTGAGAGGCTGCACGCTAGTAAATCGTGTTGATCCGTGAGAGATTGCACCTTGGTAATTAGTACTGGTCTGTGAGTCCATGCATTTTGGCATATACGCATTGCATTAGGGTGCTTGGCATGCGAGTCGTGCTTGATTTAAGATTATGATTGAGTCTTTGAATTCAAGTTGACATGGTGATTGTGTTATAATTGCCAAGTGTGGATGTTTTGGAATTGTGTGTAAGTGTGATTGATTCCAAAACTATCTCGAAACTCAAGATGTCGTGGTGATTGTGTTATAATTGCCAAGTGTGGATGTTTTGGAATTGTGTGTAAGTGTGATTGATTCCAAAACTATCTCGAAACTCAAGATGTCGTGGTGATTGTGTTATAATTGCCAAGTGTGGATGTTTTGGAATTGTGTGTAAGTGTGATTGATTCCAAAACTATCTCGAAACTCAAGATGTCGTGGTGATTGTGTTATAATTGCCAAGTGTGGATGTTTTGGAATTGTGTGTAAGTGTGATTGATTCCAAAACTATCTCGAAACTCAAGATGTCGTGGTGATTGTGTTATAATTGCCAAGTGTGGATGTTTTGGAATTGTGTGTAAGTGTGATTAATTGCAAAACTATTTTGAAACTCAAGATGTCGCGGTGATTGCGCTATAATTGCTAAGTGTGATTGTTTGGATTTGTGTGTAAGTGTTGATTGGTTTCGAAACCCTTTTAAAAGTTGAATTTTGTTGTTTTTCTGTTGTTGTCTGATGTGTATTCGAATACAGACATGTTGTTTTGCTACTGACTTACTGTGTAGTCGAATACAGACTGTTGTATTCGAATACAGACATGTTGTTTTTGCTGCTGAATGCTGAAACAGCCTTATATTC
>NC_021163.2:33519348-33520081 GCF_000331145.2 Cicer arietinum | reverse complement strand
CGGGGCGTGCGAAGATCACTCGGGATGTATAGTTTTTTGTAGAATGATCAGATTAGGTTGATGTATAGAGACTAGACGTCTTTCTTTTTGGGTTGTGTTTATTTTAATTTGGAAGACTGTACCTATACTAATATTGTATGTTTGACATTTTATTATGATGGGGTCCATGTACCACTTTTTGAAGTGTAAATACTTTGGATTCGTATTTCAAAAACTATTTTGCTGCTTGTAAATTTTGTTAACTTATTTGTCGGTGTGTTACGACTTAAATATTTATCCAAAAGTATTTCCTTATTTATTTCTTTGTTATTAGGAATTTGTTTCGAAAAAAAAAATACACTCGCGTTGTTAAAAATCGGGGTGTTACAATTGTGGTATCAGAGCTTTGGTTTGGATTTCTTTGGGGATGTGGAGCCTTTGGTTATAGATTGTATGCCAACCTGTAGGTTGGGAGTCGTTATTTGATCATGTGTCAGGGTAATTGGTATGAGTTGTCAAATCAGCGGTAGTTATTATCTGTTGGTATAGTTGGAAGTTAGTTTTGGAATTATTCGAAGTGGTGTTAACACTTCTTCTTGATGTTGGTTTTGGGAAAACACTACCTTTAAGAAGGAACGACGTTGCGAGAATGAATGTCAGTAGGGATGATCAAATGGTTGAAGCTACGAATTACGTGGATGTTTCCGTCGTTGCACAGACAACTGCAAAGACTTTGCGGGATCTGGAGAAGAGG
>NC_021163.2:33518136-33519088 GCF_000331145.2 Cicer arietinum | reverse complement strand
AGAGTCTATTAAAGGATGAAAATTACTAAGAGGATGTTAATATTTTGATAGGTCGGAGGGATTATTTGAGATTTGATTTGGGACCATGAGATGGTTGATTTTTAACTTGATGATTTAAAATCCACAAGATTGGATGGAGGACCAAGTAATGCTTAAAACTTTCATGATCGAAGGAGTTGAGGTAGGCAAGTGATAAATAGTTCATGTTAAGGATGGAAGTGATTGAGGATTTTGAGGATCAAATTTTAGAATTCTATTCAATGATAGAAAGTGAAAAAGAAGAGATGTAACGCATGATTTATGGTTTAGTTGTTGGTCTTGGGAAATCAAGTGTTGAGATTTAAAATGAGTGTTTTAGTGACTAGATGAACAATGAAAGGTATGTGGGTCTTTGAGATATTTTACTGCAAAATTTATGAGGATGAAGTTATAGATAATTACTTATTAGGAAATTCTTATGGGGAACATTTGAGAAATAATTCTTTAGGACGTTCGATTATTATGATTCTTTCAGTTTGTATCTCGGTGAAGGTTGAGAAGGAATAAGAATCCAACGAGTGAACCCAATTTTGGAAAATGTGCCAAGAAAACTTGTTGGAGCAGCACATAGAGATGTAGCTTATGAAGATTAAAGATTGATGAAAGGAATTATCTCACCCATAATTCAGACATTGTTATTATAAGAATATGCCAATGATACAAAGGCACTACTTAAGTTCATGTCATGGAGGTTGCTATTGTGTTCGTCAATCAACAGAGTTAAATGTTTGTTTGACAGGAAACAATTGAACATGAAAAGGAAAAGTTTGGTGGAAATTAGTGATGCTTGATTTATTGAAATCACTATAATGAAGATGTATCAAGGTTCAAGGTAGAACTATAAGGTTTGTATAAATGGAAAAATGATGGAGTGAATACAATGTGTTTGACATGTTGTAATGAAAATATAATC
>NC_021163.2:33516320-33517625 GCF_000331145.2 Cicer arietinum | reverse complement strand
GATGCGGCGAAATTGAGAAGTATCAGAATGAATGCTGGCAGTAGATGTAGTAAAATTATTTTCGAGTTTGTGTAGAATTGCGGAGTATGTAAGAAATTGTCTAGTGAAGCGTGAATTTGAGGTGTTAGGCATGAGACAAATGTAGGCCTTGATCTGTGAATTAAATTCAAGTTGGATTTTGTTGGAAACGTGACTCTTGAAATGAAGTACTAAACTGAAAGGAAGTTTGTGTGTCCTAAGTAGTATAGACTTTGGCATGATTTCGAAAATATTTGAGGAAGCTTGGATCACCAAGCAGATGTGGGGATAGAATTATTAAAGTTATAATTGGAAAAACATACTAGTAAGAACACTACGGTTTGAAATAGTTGTACGACTAAAGAAAAATCGAGGATTGATGGACATTGGAGAAAGTTAGGAGTTCTCGGCTGTTGTGATTGTTTTGTGCTCAGTGTGTTGGTGTCATACTTAGTGTTTCAGTTTGGTACCAAATGGATGTTTTGTACCAAGTGGATACAAATGAGGCTATGTGACATAGCTATAGGAAATTGTACTTCGTCGACAAGATCAAAGTTATAGGAAAATAAGGAAAACTCAGTAGGCTTTGAGGAGATTGTTGACTGCTTGTACATTAGGATAACCTCAGTTGTAAGTCGCAAGAAGCGCTATTACAGTTTGGTTAAGATAGTCTAAGCCACTATCATGGTTGTTGGCTATTTATTGACAAATTGAGGGACTGATCATCCTTAATCTCTTGTTGATAGTAGACAAAATCATGTTGAATGGATGTGTGTAGAGTTATTAAGCACCCTATGAAAACGGGTAGACAACACTTTCTTCGAGTAGGCCGGGTGAAACAAGTTGCGACTTGTATGTTGAATTAGAGTACAAACCTAGTGTGGATTGTTACTCGTACTTTAAGTTTCGAGGACGAAACTAATTTTAGGGTGGTAGTAAAGTAAGACCCTTAATTTTAAGTCCTAAATTATACAATTTTAGGGTATTTTGTGTTGAGTTTCTTAGGCTGTTAACCCAGTTTTTGGTATTTAGTGAGTTAAATGCCAAAAATATATTTTTGGAAATTGGATTAAAATTATTTGTCGGAAAATAAATTATTTATGTTACGAAGAATTTAATACCGGACAATTTTGTTAAAAATATCTCGGGTTGCTGAAAATTGTATCTGTCAATTGAGTTGTGGCGAGAGTAGATATTTTTATCAAAATGGTTTGAGAAGTGATGATTTTCATAAATATCTAGATATTTAGGTATTTATTGGTTTAGGTTTAATTATTATATATATAT
>NC_021163.2:33514141-33516288 GCF_000331145.2 Cicer arietinum | reverse complement strand
ATATATATATATACATATATATATATATATATATATATATATATATATATGTATTAGAAAGGAATGAAAGGAACAGAGAAAGAAAACAAAAACGTTTCCTTCGTTCCCTGCCTTGCGACACTTCTTCATCCTTTTGTTTTCTTTCTTTTGCTTCAAGAAATGAAACCCAAGGCTTAGTGGGTGAGAAAGAAAAGAGCTCCCAGCTTCCTTCTTCCTCTTTGATTCGAAAATAAAGAAAAACGCTGTTAGGGGTTTTCAAACCGTCAAACACAAACCCCCACTTTTCTTCTAGATCTAAGCTTCGCTTCGAGAAGAGATAGAAGGGAAAGTTGCTCACCTCCACGCTACGGTGCTAGTGAACAAACTTTGGAAGCGACGTTGCAAGCGGAGATTTTACCGGAATTAATTATGGTGTCGTAATCGCGTGTTAGAGCTAACGTTAAAGTAATGGCTCCTTCTAAACTTTTAGTTTGCATTTAGGGACTTATCTGTGGTTGTGTGGAAAAGAAATTTGTTAGGGTTGAAGTGTTGATTTGGGGAAAATGAATTTAATGCTTTTATGGGTAAAATTTTAGAGTTGGGTTTTGGTGATATTGATGAGTGTTTCATGGAAAATGAATTTAAATCATTTATGTGTTTGAGTGGTGGGTTGTGATAACTTTGTGGTTGTCGTGTTTGACGTGTTCATAATTAATATTTATAAATTTTGAGATGTGTTTGTGTGGATTTTGTGGAAAAATGAATTGATGTGATTTGGTGTGAATTGTGGATTGAATTTGAGAATATATCTTAGTATGTTCTGTGTGGAATTTGAAAATCATTAGAGTTAAACGAGTATTAAAAATGGGGAATCTTTTAATTGCTCTGTTTACTTAATGTTTGTAGTGAAAATTGTTAGAGTTAAATGAGTATTAAAAATGGGGAATCTTTTAATATCTGCCTTTACTTAATGATTGTCGTGAAAATTGTTAGAGTTAAATGAGTATTAAAAATGAGGAATCTTTTAATATCTGCATTTACTCAACGATTGTCGTGGATAAAGTCAGAGTATACTCATGCATTTCATAGTACATGGTGACCGCGATGGGGCCATGGTGATAGTGGTGACCATGATGGGCCACGAGATGATGCCATGTGAATCGTTGGTTCATCTTATCCTTGCAGGGATTGTCGCGTCGTGCTGATCTGTGAGGGATTGCACTCTAGAATGTGCTGATCTGTGAGCGATTGCACTCTAGAAAATTGTGCTAGTCTGTGAGAGGTTGCACGCTAGTAAATCTTGTTGATCCGTGAGAGATTGCACCTTGGTAATTAGTACTGGTCTGTGAGAGGCTGTACAATTATGATTTACGCCCTTCGAGGATGGTTTTGGTTTGGAATTCCGAGTCCATGCATTTTGGCATATACGCATTGCATTAGGGTGCTTGGCACGTGAGTCGTGCTTGATTTAAGATTATGATTGAGTCTTTGAACTCAAGTTGTCATGGTGATTGTGTTATAATTGCCAAGTGTGGATGTTTTGGAATTGTGTGTAAGTGTGATTGATTGCAAAACCATTTCGAAACTTATGTTGTCGTGGTGATTGTGTTATAATTGCCAAGTGTGGATGTTTTGGAATTGTGTGTAAGTGTGTTTGATTGCAAAACTATTTCGAAACTCAAGATGTCGTGGTGATTGCGCTATAATTGCTAAGTGTGATTGTTTGGATTTGTGTGTAAGTGTTGATTGGTTTCGAAACCCTTTTAAAAGCTGAATTTTGCTGTGTTTCTGCTGCTGTCTGATGTGTATTCGGATACAGACTGTTGTATTCGAATACAAACATGTTGTTTTGCTATTGACTTACTGTGTAGTCGAATACAGACTGTTGTATTCGAATACAGACATGCTGTTTTTGATGTTGGATGCTGAAACAGCCTTGTATTCGAATACAGAGATGCTGTATTCGAATACAACAATGCTGTTTTGTTAAAAACTTCATTTTTTGAACTTTGTTTATGCATGTTTGGCATGTGGAAACCCTTTTAAGGTGCATGTTAAGTTGAAAGGTTATTTTGTGCATTTAAAAACTTAAATGTTATGTGTTAATTGTTAATTTCGGTTGGTGACCCTTTACAACTATTGTGGAAATCTGGGCTTTGCCCTCAGAT
>NC_021163.2:33500571-33513759 GCF_000331145.2 Cicer arietinum | reverse complement strand
GTAGAATGATCAGATTAGGTTGATGTATAGGGACTAGACGTCTTTCTTTTTGGGTTGTGTTTATTTTAATTTGGAAGACTGTACCTATACTAATATTGTCTGTTTGACATTTTATTATGATGGGGTCCATGTACCACATTTTGAAGTGTAAATACTTTGGATTCGTATTTCAAAAACTATTCCGCTGCTTGTAAATTTTGTTGACTTATTTGTCGTTGTGTTACGACTTAAATATTTATTCAAAAGTATTTCCTTATTTATTTCTTTGTTATTAGGAATTTGTTTCGAAAAAAAAAAATTCACTCACGCTGTTAAAAATCGGGGTGTTACAGCTTCCTCTAGTGACTCCCCTTTCTCTTTTGACTTCCTCTAGTGTCTTTCCTCTGATGTCTTTCCTCTAACATCTTCATTTGATATCGTTTCCTCCGATTCCTGGTTTTATTTACTGCACAATGTAACACCCCGTTTTTCAAAGCGAGGGTATATATTTTTTTTTTGAAAGAGATTAAAAGGAATTAAAATAAAATAAAGGATTAAATCAGGAAAATGCCTTTGGATAAATAATTGAGTCATTATAATTTACAAACAGCGGAAGAGTTTCTCCAATTATAAATCCAAAACATTTACACAACAACAAATGGTACATGGAACCCATTCAAGTAAAAAGTCAAACTGACAATATTAGTATAAGTACAGTTTTCCAAACTAAAAATACTTCAATCCAAAAAGAAGGACACCTAGTTCCTATACATCATCCTAATCTGATCATCCTACCAAAAAGCTATACACCCTGAGTATCTCCACGCGCCCCGTGAGATCCTCCTAATGTAACTGCAATCACATCAAACTGATAATATTTGTATAAGTACAGTTTTCCAAAACTAAAATACTCCAAACCAAAAAGAAGGACCCCTAGTCCCTATACATCATCCTAATCTGATCATCCTACCAAAAACTATACACCCTGAGTAATCTCCACGCGCCCCGTGAGATCCTCCTAACACAACCGCAGTCAAGCATTCCCATCTCCATCCCTGTCCGTAGGGTACGAACCAGTAGGGCCGTCCTGACTCTCATCTGAGGGCAAAGCCCAGATTTCCACAATAGTGTAAAGGGTCACCAACCAGAAAATAACAGTTAACACATAGCAATTAAGTTTTTGAATGCTCAAAACAACTTTTTAACTAAGCATGCACCTTAACAGGATTTTCAATGTGCGAAAAGTTCATACATTACATTGCCAATGAAAATGAAGGTAAAATGCAGTTCTCGATCTCCTAATTAACACATGATAAAACAAAACATGGATAGATTCATGAGCAATTAATCATACAACTAAAAATGAGGATTTTCACTGAGCCAATCGATTGGGCAATCGATTGGGGTGAAGATTTTTAATGAAAACAGAATCCTGGGCTGAATTCAATCGATTGGTAAATCGATTGATTGGTTCCTGAGCCCCTGGTTTCGAGCCAATCGATTTCCTAATCGATTTGGTGAGGGATTCTTAATGAAAACAGAATCCTGGGCTGAATTCAATCGATTGGTAAATCGATTGATTGGTTCCTGAGCCCCTGACTTAAGGCCTAATCGATTGGGCAATCGATTTCTTAACTGATTCCTTTGAAAATTGTTTTCGAAATCGATTGGCTAATCGATTTTGTGAATTGGCCAAGTCCCTGTTTACCCATCCAATCGATTGGGAAATCGATTTCCCTGATCAGTTTTCCAAAAATTCATGAATTAACCTAAGTCATTCCTAATCAAGTTCACCACTTAACACTTAGCAATTTCTACGCGATTACTACGACACACAAAGGTTCGATAACCATCATACTCACACACAATACACAACACATAGCACTTAACACCTTCATCTCAGTTATCACGATAAATCAAAATTCGAATCACTCAATCATAAACTCAAATCAAACATGACTCGCGTGCCAGGCACCCTAATGCAATGCGTATATGCCAAAATGCATGGACTCGGAATTCCAAACCAAAACCCTCCTCGAAGGGCCGTAAATCATAATTGTACCGCCTATCGCAGGCCAAAGTACCAATTACCGAGGTGCCACCTATCACGGGTCAGCACGATTTACTAAAATGCGTAAATCATAAACGTACCACCTATCACGGGTCAGTACAGTTTACCGAGGTGTCACCTATCACGGGTCAACACGATTTACTAAAAGAAAAAGCGGGAATCGTAAGTGTACCACCTATCACGGGTCAGTACAGTTTACCGAGGTGTCACCTATCACGGGTCAACACGATTTACTAAAAGAAAAAGCGGGAATCGTAAACGTACCGCCTATCACAGACCAGTACTGTTTACCTAGGTGCCACCTATCACGGGTCAGCACAATTCACCAAAAATGTAAATCGTAAATGTACCACCTATCACGGGTCAGTACAGTTTACCAAGGTGTCACCTATCACGGGTCAACACGATTTACTAAAATGTAAATCGCAAACGTACAACCTATCACGGGTCCGTACAGTTTACCAAGGTGTCACCTATCACGGGTCGACACAATTTACCAAATGAAATGCATGAGCATACACAGACTCCATTCACAACAATCGTTAAGCAAATGCAGATATTAAAAGATTCCCCATTTTTAATACCCATTTAACTTAAACGACTTTCAAACAACATTAAATAAATAAGTCATTAAGAGATTCCCCGTTCTTAATACCGATTTATCTTAATGATTTTCAAAACAAAACGTTAAGCAAACAGTCATATTAAGAGATTCCCCATTCTTAATATACTTTTGACTTAAACGGTTTTCTCGCAAAACATTCAGTAAACGAGTCATTAAGAGATTCCCCATTCTTAATACTCATTTACCGAAACGATTTTCAAAACGATAGTTAAGTAACCGAGACATTAAGAGATTCCCCATCCTCAACGCCCAGTTAACTTAAACCTTTTCCTCAAATGCACATTAAGTAAACCGAGGTATTAAAAGATTCCCCATTTTTAATACTCGTTTAACTCTAATGGTTTTCAAATTCCACGGAAACAAACTCAAACATACTCTCACATTCAAACCATAATTCACAACAACCACACCAATTAACAAACATCAAGTATGGACACGCCAAATACAACGAACACAAATCAAAGTCAACATAACACCCAGATACATCAAATTTCATTTACTCATAATCATACACAATGACATTCAAATTCATTCACCACGAAACATTCATCATTATAAACAAAACCTAACTCTAAGGTTTTACCCATAACGCACTAGTTTCGTTATTTTCCCAAATCGATACATTTAACCCTAACAAATTCCTTCCCACACAACCACAGATAAGTCCCTAATGCAACTAGAAGTTTGGAAGGAGCCCTTACCTCAACGTTAGCTTTAACGTGCGTTTCCGGTACCGCGAGTAATTCCGGTAAAATCTCCGCTCGCAACGCCGCTTCCAAATTAGTTCACTAACACCGTAGTGTGGTGGTGAGCAACTTTCCCTTCTATCTCTTCGAGAAATGAGGTTTGGATCTAGAAGAAACGGAGGGGTTTGTGTTTGGATCTCAAAAACTTTTTTTCTTCGTTTTCGAATCAAAGAGGAAAAGTGGAGTTGCGAAAACCTTGATCTAACTCTCACCCAACCTTGGGTTACTAGTTTTGAAGAAAAGAAAGCGACGAAAATGAAAACGGAGGAGAAGGGAGAAATGGGTCACGGCTCAGAGGAAGAAGATGGAAAAGTTCAATTTTCCTTCCTTTCTTTTTCTTTCCTTTGTTTTTCCTTTCTTCCTTTTTCCTTCCTTCCTTTTATACTATTTTCTTTTCCTTTTCCTTCCTTCCAGTTTTCCTTTCTTTTTCCCTCCAAACAACCATATATAAATATAATAAATATAACTTAACAAATATCTCAAAATCTAGATATTTGTTAAATTACCGTTTCACCCGAAACGCATTAAATTCTCCGTAAAGGATTCTTCGCAGTTAAATTCAATTTATTTATCGACGAGAAATTTTAATTGGCATCAAAATATCTTTTTGATTATAAAACTCCAAAATATTAATAACTTTGGCTTAAAAGCCTCCGAGCCAAAATCCAAAATACACCAAAAATACATAATTGGTACTTTAAAATTATGGGTCTTACACACACTCAATGAAAAAAAGAAAGAAAAATACTTAAGTGACCAAAGTGAAATCTAAAATTAACTTAAAGACCCAAAGTGTAATTTAACCTTAAATAAAAATTATTCAATCTAAAGAACACAATTTATTAATGAAGAAAATGCAATTGAAGCATTTTGAATTGCTTAAAATTTTTAATTCTCTAGAATTTTCAATTACTTCATATAAATACAGTCTTGAGAAATCAAGTATTTAACTCATAATAATAAGATAGTTACGATTTTACATTTGAAAATAGTGTCTTTTGATATGATCAAATATATGAGAACAAGATCATTGTTAGTAAAAATAAAATAATGTATCATTTTCCATGAATTATACAAAATGCAAACTATTTTAGTGTCTAAAGATGTTTAAAAATAATTTGATAATCTTTTAGTATACAATCAACCATTTTAGGGTAAAATGGTATTTAAAAGAAGTTAGAAACATTTCCATATAATAAACTGAAACAATTTTAAATCTTACAACCAGTGACATTGTCTTTAATTTTTTAAACCCAAAACAAAAATATTGTGAAAAAGAAGGAATGTAAAAAATGTCTTATAAAGATTCAATTAAATTTAATTTTATAAAAACGGTACAAAATATGACCGATCTATCAAATAGGAAAAATACAGTATGTATGCAGTTAAAGTACCTTTTAGTGTGACTACGTGAGAGTAAGATCTTCGGTTAAAATATGTAAGGAATATTGTCATCATAAAGAAGCATTAATAACCAAAAAATGAAGTATGTGAAATGTAGAAATGAATTATATGCGGTCAACATTTACTTATAATCTCACTTTAGTTTTTAGTTGTACATTGAAGGTTGATGATCATATTTTAAATTACATTGTAGATCCAATTTTAGAACTTAAAACACAAATCGCCTAATCTCCCTTTAATAATCGATGTTGCAATCTAGATAAAGAGAAATATGAAGGGAAAAGAAAAGTCATGAAATAAACAAATAAGAAAAGTCATTTTTTTTCTAACCATCGACGACAATGGTTGCACTAGAAGGAGGATGATGAAGGTCTTTGGAGAGGAATGAACACAATACTATTTTTCAGTTGTTAAGACATAATTTCGAGAAATTGTTGAAGAATATCAATCAACTTTTGACTATCACATACTGAAGACTGATTAAAAATTATTTAAAAATGAAAAGTAGTGTAGGAGGAAGGAAATATATTTTGGTTGCATCATCACTTGCTAAATAAATTTGGTACTATTAATTTTGAAGGAGAAAAGACATGAGATATAAATTTGGTACTATTAATTTTGAAGGAGAAAAGATATGAGATGCATGGGGTAAGCATATTGTAGAGCTACAAATAGAGCGTGCCTATAAGTTAAATTGATGTGATACATAAATATATAGTTGACTTGGCAAATATAGAGTTATATGTACAAAACTGTCAATGAGATGACAATAGAATTATTTGTAGGATTGTTTTAATATATTATAGGAAAAAATACACCTATAGTCCTTGAAGTTTAACTCAATTCCTACTTAAGTCATTTAAGTTTATTTTGTCTCGATTTGGTCCTTTAAATTATATTATGTTTGCACATTTAGTCCTTTATCTCAATTTCAACAACAATTAGTTCAATTGAAAGATTTTGATAATTTGAAACTCTACAAAATGTTGCAATAATTTATCCCTCATACCGAAAATATTCATCAAATTTTATAAATGGTCTATATTTTTTAATTTTCTCTACAACAATTTAAACACACGTATAACCTTAAAAACAAGGTAGTAAATATTTGTCTGTTGTTAACTTCTTTCACATGTAAACTAGCTTGAAGAGTCAACTTGTTGCGATATTTGAATTCGATCTTAATATTTTATTACAATAATTCGTGAAAATATTCAAATTTAAAGAATTACATGTGTAATTTAATATATCTTATAAAAGGCTAATAGTGCAAACGAAAATAACTTAAATGACCAACTAAAAAAAATAAACTTAAATGATCTAAACATATATTAAGCTAAACATAAAATGATTAAAGGATAATTTTTGACATATAATTAGATACGAGGTGTATTTTTTCTTTGTTTGTCATCTAATATATCATTCATAAATTTAAATCATCTCTTTCGTTTTCTCTCTACTATTCTCTCAATCCGTCTCCTCTTAATTTTCTCCAATTATTTTGTCCATTCTCTAATATATTGTCTTTTATTCATAGGAGAATGGAGATGGAGAGAATTCAAATTCCAATTCAAAAACTCATGTAGTATTGCAGCAGAGATGGTCAGCAAAATGAGGACCCGCTTCATGCACATAGAAATTAACGTACATGAAAACATTTATACAATGAAAATCCCGTGACCACACACAAAAACAAATACTAGCAGCTGTGCACCTAGCCCAGCCATATGTAGCAAACATATTAAATATCAAATAAATTGTGTGGGAGCCAAATAGGAAACAAAAAAGAAATACTTATTACTCTAGTTAACCAATATTGATTTTATCGATAACGAATTGACTCATACTACCGATTTAAAAAAATCATTAATAAATAATCTATGTATCTCTCTTACTAGTATTTGAACTTTAAACTTTGCATAAGCGGTGATTTTGAAAATGTTTAGGACATGCAACAACACAAACTTAAATTGTCTGGAATTTCCATTTATTTTCTTATAGTATAACAAAATTTTATGGTAAAAAAAAGTCTAGTTTGAACATTAAAATTTGTATAAGTGATAACTTTAAGTATGTTTAGAGTATATATGACCGTATAAGGTTATAAATAGTCAAAGAGTTTTATTTTTGTATAGTATAACATAATTTTATAGTAAAAAAACACATAATATAAAAAGTTATGTAGTATAAAAATGTCAAAGTTTTGAAGAAAAAAAAATTAAAGTTGAATTGTTTAATTTTTTCTTTTTAAAATCGAGATCTAAAATTTGAAATTTATAAATTGTTAAACCTTTATAGTTGAATATGTACAAAAGATAATGGATTTTTTTTATATCCTTATACTAAAATTAAAACTCTAGAAAATAAAGATGTTTTGTCTTGTTCAATTTTCCTACTTTTATTACTCTTTAGTCGCCCAAATTTGCGAAGAAGACCAAAATAATAAGATTATTTTTTATAAGAATTTCTTTTATCAACAATTGTTTGTCTCTACTTTGATTTTAAAAAATTTATCTCTTGTTGAAATAATAGTTGAATAAGATTTTGTCACGCAACATAATGTTGATTGCATAAAACATAATGAAATATTATATTATCTCAGTCATAAAATTTAAGATGAATTGATTAATGTAAATTAAAAAAAATATATAATAAATTGATTAATACCGTATGAAACAAAATAAAATTCATTATCAATATAAGACTTATAAAAAGAGAGAAAAAATATAAATAAAAAAATTGGACGTCTGATTTTAAACTTTACACAAACTCAAATTCTTAAAAGACAATCCTATTTTGGATCAACATGAATAGTCCCCGAACCTATCAAGTCACCTAAAACTCCGTTCATCAATAAAATATATCCATTATTCTATTCAGATTTATTTGTAGTGGAAAAGTAGAATATGACGAGGAAATTGCGTCCTTTGATTTTGTCTTAGTTTTTATATTGAGGTTAAGGTAATTAGATGTCCCTGTCCTTTTTTCTTTATCTTTTCAGAAAGATGTCCTTGTCCTTTGACACAAACACATGCCTGTTCTGTATGATGCTATTTTGATGAGATGCTATTTTGATGAGATAAAGTCGTTGAATTAATCAATGGTTAGGTATGGAAATTGTTTGGTCATAAAAGGTTCCGGGACTACTATATTAGATGAAAAGTAATTATACAAGTGAGTGAATATTATATCTTTATCTCAAATATAAAAACATAAAGATATATAAATCGTTTCATTTATATATCGTTCAATTTTTAATTTTTTATAATAGAAAGCAAATATATAATAGAAATATATTATAACATGAAACTTTTAATTCAAATTTTTTATAACACCAGACTTTTAATTCACATTTAACATTAAACAAATATATAATAGAAAGCAAATAGCAAAAGGAATTTAAAAAATAAAAAAATAATAATAAAAGAGTCCAACAAAAATAAAAATTAGTACTTTAAAATTGTTTAAAATTTTAACAATGATTCCCATCATGAATAATGAAATTTTAACAATTATTCCCATCATCACATAATGAAATTTTAACAATGGTTCGCGTCATTTTTCAAAAATAATAAAAGTTTACCGGTCTAATATTTAAGTGTTTAAATAGCTGCAGTAGAACTTGCCACCAAGTGTGAGATGATATAAAACAGAATATTTTAAAGATTCACGGATAGTGTAGTTCCGAAGGTAACGTTATTAAAGCAATATTTTTAAATTTTGATGAAAAATAAAAAAAAAAAATTACTTGATCAAAATGTCTCAAAAAAAAAAACTTTTCTAATAAAAAAATCTGTAATAAAAACTTTTCTTAAAATATATAAATTTTTTAAAAATTTAATATTGTTTCAAGCAGGGGTGTACAAATAACTGGTTAGGTCGGGTTTAGTGCGTCCTCTATCTGGTCCCTATATTTGACCAGACTAATTTTTAGACCATAACATGTCCCTTAACTCGATCAAACTCGATTAGTTGTAGTTTCAATAAAGACGGGACAAAATAAGATGAGATTGGGTTGGTCCCAAGACGAGTCGCAAACTAGTAATTCTTGAATTTAAAAAAAAAAAAAAATTAAAGTAACTCATAACTACCTACGATTACCACTTGTCAATTTATTCAAAAGTAGTAACTCATAACATTTTCATATAAAATACAAACATTTTAATCAAAACAAGTAACATACTTTCTACTAGATCCATATATTTTTTATCACCTAATAGTCTTACTCTTTAATCAAGAGTAGTATCAAAATAATATTGTCTTATAAATTTAAGAGTACTTAAATTAAAAAATACAAACAATAAACATATGTTTATAGACTTTCTTCCTCCTACTTCTTGTCACCAAAATATCTATGGGGTTGAAACTTTAAATTGCAGCTACAAACCTAATAAAATAAAATTTATCACCAAGAAGCACTTTGGACACAAGTGTAACTTGCAAAATTCAGCAAGCAAGTATTTGCAACAAGAAAAATGAAACCAACTCATAAACAAGGTATCACATGCAAAATTATAATAAACCAACTCAGTTTTGTAAATCAAAATGAAACTAATAATAAACAAGCAAGTTAGCTTCATAATTTATAATGTTGGAGCCTTGGAGGTGCTACCTTCATGACTTGTTGTCTTTTATCACATTTGTTCAATGTGTTCCAACAATATATATTAGCAGCAACACAAAACATTAATTTATATTAAATAATTATTTGGGTAAATTAACACAAACCATTTTCAACATCTCCAATTTTATTGTGAAACATCTCCTCTTGAGAGTAAAACAAATGCGAATCATCTAAAGTATCTCTTACCAATTTAGACATACTAGTAGCTAAGACTTTATCAAACATATCCGCCAAACACCAATTGAATTAATCAAGCTTATTTCGATGATCCAAAACAACAACAACAAACAAAAATTGATTCATTTTATCAATATTTCCGGAATATTTATTAAACTTTTCTCTCATTGAATTTGCAATACTTCCTAATAATTTACAATGACTTTTACTCCAACTTGACAATTGAGACTCAAGTGTTACAATTTGATGGAAGCATATATTTGATGTCACATGCAAAGAACTAGTGAATTATAAAGTTACTTCATAGAAAATTTTCAAAAACTGAACAAAGATCCTACAAGTCTGCCAATCAATACTTTTAAGCGGGCCAATCCTTTTTGTTCTTTCTCTTTTTCCTCTTCTCCAAACCATTTTTGAAAGTCCAATTCTTCCTCATTAAGTCCATCAAATTCTTTTTCAAAATTCTAGACATGTTCCAACATAATATATGTGGAATTCCACCTAGTTGGAACGTCTAGAGACACAAGGCTTTGATGCTTAATCATTTCAGCCTCAATGCACTCTTTAAATTTTTTAAGTCTTTGGGGAGAAGATTTAACATAACGTACAACATTTCTAATACTTTCGATGGACAATTGTTGCTCATGTGTGCCGTCACAAACAATCAAATTAAGAATATGAGCACAACACCTCATATGCATATAATTTTCACTACACACTACTCATTCTCTAGTATTAAACTACTTTTGAAGGTATTAAATTGCTCCATCATTTGAGCTTGCATTATCAACGGTTATAGTACAAATATTTTCAATTCCTCATTCCCTTAAACATCTTTCAATTTCTATTCCAATGCATTGGTAGAATTTTCGCCTATTGTGACCCAAAACTTTATAATTATTTTATGTAGTTTCCATTCTTCATCAATAAAATGCGTTGTGAAACAATATAGCCTTAATTCTGGTTTGAAGTCCAGCAGCAACAACAACAACAACAACAATAATATTAATAATAGTAATAATAATAATAATAATAATAATAATAATAATAATAATAATAATAATAATAATAATTGGTTATAGAGATATGATTAGACATAGTTCAATAAACAAACATTGAGATCTTTATTATTGTTTGTTTCTAATACCAAATGTAGATATACGCATAGGACACATAAAAAATCAAGTTGATGATATAGTAGTATCTCTATATAGCTTCATAGAAAGATTATGGTAGTATGATTGGAGAAGACAATGAAAGTCAACACAGAGAAAACAAGAGAAACACAAGGAGAACCGTCTATTAGAAGAAAAGTGAATAAGGGAGGAGAACAAATTTTCAAACCCTAACTTAAGTTATTGTAGTAGAATAAGGTAAAATAATAATAATAAAATAATAATAATCCATTGCCCTTAATGTATTTTGGGACGGACGGGTAATCCAGATAGTGGCCCGAACTCAGTCCATTTTTTACCTTGTCTTTCTTCTGTCTTTTTTTTTATTTGTCCTTGTTTTTTGGGACCGAGTCAGACCCAGACCGTTGCTTATGAACCAAGTCGGGTTCGCGGGACGCATGGAGTCGTGTACACCCCTAGTCTCAAAAATATTAAATCAATTGAAAAAGAAATATATATTACATGACATCATTTATATTAATTTAGTGATATCAAGTTAAAATTTAAAAATTTCGCTTATATCTCATTAATTTTTTTTAATACACATGTGTTGGGTCGGCCCTGTTCGCGGGTGAAAGAGATGGATACATGTGGTGTGGGTACTCGTTGCCAATTTTATTAATCAAAAAAGAAAATAACAATTTGAATTTTGAATTATGAACCACCATTTCAAAAATAGTTTGGCCATATATGGTGCAATTTTGATACTAGGTGGGAATGTGTAATAAGCATCCCCAAGCAAACTTCCACGCATTCCATAAGTGGTCCAGAGCTAAATTAAGGTATGTTAGGTCAGATTTTTGTATGGTTAAAAACTACTTTAATTTTTTTCTTTATATATTTATCCAATACAAATTTAAATTCACTAAAATAAAAAAGATGAATTTATGAAGAAATTTACACCATTCAAATTATTCGTACAAAATGGTAAAGTGTTTATAAAATATGATAAAATTCAAGTGTCTAGAATACTTTCGGCTCCAGATCAATAATGACGTCAAATTCATTTATTATAATTTATAATGAATTAAAGTTACTTTCTTAGGCTGAACCAAATGAATACCGCAACAAAAAAACCAAAGAGATTCACACTTAGACAACAAAATCATATAAAAATACAGAAGATAAACTTACTTTGTATGCAAACCACTTATATATCTCTATCCATCTACTATAGAAACAATGGGTGGCTATTATGTATATCACCTTGTTTATGGATTCATGATCCTCAAACATTTCTTTTAGTCAAAACGGATTCATTAGAAATAGGTTTTGGAGGAATTCTTAAGCAAGTATTACCTAACACTTCTAAAGAACAAATAGTTCGATATTACTCAGGAACTTTGAATCAAGCTGAACAAAAGTATAGTATTATTAAAAAAGAAATATTGACAATTGCTTTATGTATTACTAAATTTGATTTTAGATCTCAAAAGTGCACTTTCATTGGATACTCTGAAAGACCTAAGGCTTATAGAGTGTTTAATAAGGATACTCATACTGTGGATGAATCCATACATGTTAACTTTGATGACAAACAACTTGACCTCAAAAATTCAAAGCAATATGATGATAGTGAGGTTTACCAGAACCAAAGGAAGCATATGCATACACACTAGAAGAACCTAAAAAATCAAAGGATACAAGCAAATTAGAAGAAGATGAAAAATCTTCAGATGATGAATTTGATCAAGTCAGAAACAGTCAAGATAAGTCACAAGGAAGATCTGAATGGAAATACAAATCATCTCATCCTGAAACTCTCATAATTGGCTTAATCTTATCAATTGAGCCTACCTTTGTTGTTAAGCATTAACAAATGATGGATGTATTTTTGCAATGCAAGAAGAGTTATATGAATTTAAATGGAATGATGTTTGACATCTAGCACCTAGACCAAAAAAGAATATTATGTTGGAACCAAGTTGATTTTATACTTAGAGTTTTGATAATAACACAAGTATTTTATGATAACAATATATTTGAGTTCTAAGAGTATGAAAGTAAAGTAATAATTTCAATTATAAGGAAAGGGGTTTGAATTATAATTGCCCCATTTTTAAAATTCATGTTAAAAACTAAAATGTTTAACTCAAGATTGATCTTGGTTACAAACAAAGAGCGTTTCTGGTTAGTTAAAAACAACAATATTAACTTATCTATATAAAAACTAATTAGAAGATAAAAAGTAAATAGATATAAGGGAAGAGATATCACATAAAGATATATTATGTTTCACCCAACACAGGTAATGTCCAGTTCTCACAATTGTGAGATTTTCTACTAAGTGCAAAAAACAAGATTGTTCTTGGTTTTCAAACAACTTTTACATATCAATCTTGATATGTTACAAAGTACTACCTTTCTACCTAGAAGGGATTTGCATA
>NC_021163.2:33486757-33500460 GCF_000331145.2 Cicer arietinum | reverse complement strand
CACTCTTTCAGAAAGAATTTTTACAAACTACCTTTTAAACACAAAAGGATTTTACAAACTACTCAAGTTATGCCAACAATATAGCTTTTAATGACAAAGTAATGTTTTTGAGATTGTTAGAATCTGAGTATGCTCAACTCGTGTATGAGAATAGATTATAGATTTTAGAACTCAATAGAAACTGATTATAATATCAAACTAAGAACATATATGCAACTTAGAAATGATTGAGAAGCTCAAGAGGACTCGAGTATGGTCGAATGAATGATATATTTCTTTGCACTTGAAGCTTCGATTTGTTTTTCATCTTGAGGCTTTACTTATAGGCTTCAATAGGGCTTATGAAAACTCATTTGGCCGTTGGAAATAGTCCAGCTGTCATGAGTAAGTGAGTGGATAATATCAGCCATAAAGCAAGAATGTTCTTGCTGAAAGTGGGAATGTTCTTGTGAACCAAGAACAATCTTCGATTTTGCCTTGAGATGAGCTGACTTTTAATATTTTCTTGAAAGTTGTCTGAAGTGATCCCATGCCTTGAATTACGTGTGTAGGCATGTTTGAAAGTACATCAGAGGTGTCTTTCTTAGCATGCCAGCCTTGTACTTCCACTTGCTTAAATTGGAGAATGATCTTGCTTTATAAATTTGTGAAGCATAGTCTTTTGCATTAGAATGTTGGAGCAATTTTTGTATTTGATTGATCCTAGTATATTTCTGGTGAAATTCTGGAATGGATTGCAATTCTTGGATCTAATCTGTTTTTTTTTCTTCAGAATCTAATCATTCTTGTTAATTTACAAATGTGGAGAGCGTTCTTCATTTTTCAGAAATTTGTCAAGAACGTTCTTCGTTTCACTGATTTAGCTTTCTTTATTTTAATATTATCTTCTTTGTAATGCTTGATACCTATCTTAATTAACACACTCAAATACACATGTTAAATAGCAAAATACTTAGAATCATAAATATAAGTCTTAATTAACCTTTGTTTAATTATCATCAAAACATTAATTTGGGATTTTGTCTCAACAGAAAGAAGATTCATGTTTTTGAAGAAAATCTAAAATCAGATTTGATTCAAATTTATAATTGAAGAAAATATAAAATAAGATTTGATTCATATTTATAAATGAAGAAAATCTTTGACCAAGTTGACAAGAAGATAGGGTCAAGATTTAAAGAAGATTTGATCAAGATTTATCTACAACAAAATATGAACATAATCATTCTGAAGAATTTACAAATGTAATCTAAACAAAATACGAAGAAAATCAATATGAAGAATTTACAAACTCAATCTAAACAAAATAGGAACATAATCAATCTGAAGAATTTACAAACTCTATCTAAACAAGATACAATTCATAATTAAACAAAGACTAAATTCAATCCATAATTTTATCTATAAATAAATACTTAAGGTTGAAGAAGAAGAAGAAGAAGAAGAAGAAGAAGAAGAAGAAGAAGAAGAAGAAGAAGAAGAAGATCATCCAAAAATAAAAAAATAGTAGAAAAACTCAAGCTCAAAATTTCAAATTCATCTTAAAGTTCAAAGAGAGAAACACTTGTTCGGATGAGAAATGTTTTCTAAGTATTTTTCTTATAGTATGATAGTCATTCGTATAATAAGTTTGTTAGAAGCAACTACTCAGGTTCCAAATCTTTGTATTCAAACCTGATAGTGGTGTTAGTGTGCCTTCAAAAGTCTGGGGTTGTCAGGTTGTTTGAGAAGACTGGCTTTTAGGGTCAGGTGTTTTGTAATTAAAGTTGTTGAGTTAGTGGATTAAATCCTCTTGGTGGCAACCTGATTTCATGGTCATGCAAGAGACAAAACACCATTGTTCTTTCAAAAGCAGAAGCAAAATACATCTCTTCAGCTGGATGTAGTACTCAACTCTTATGGATGAAGCCCCAGCTAGAAGACTACAAGCTTCATGAGACTAAAATTCCTATATTCTGCGATAACACTTATGCCATTTGCTTAGCTAAAAATCCAATCCTGCAATCTAAGACTAAACATATAGAAATAAAGCATCCCTTCATAAGAGACTTTTTCTAAAAGGAAGCTTTAGATATGAAGTTTGTTGACACTGAGCATCAATGGGAATACATTCTAACAAAACCCCTTGTTGTAGACAAATTTAAGTTTATAAAGGAAAATCTAAATATTGGTTTTAAGAATGAATGATGGTTCTGATCTATAAAACTTCCCTGCCTCCAAATGATTTGCCTCTCAGGATCTGCCTCTACCTCTATGCAACTGAGTCTAAGGATCTGACTCTGATGATCTGCCTCAAAGGTTTTGCCTCAGAAGATGAGACTTTGAAGTCAAATGCAACATGTTCTAATAAGTTGGCTCCAACAAAGCAACTAAAAGCAAGCATATGACTCTAATATGCAACACTACATTTGCCTCTACTAAGTTGCCACTACCAGTAATTCAACACCAGAAGATGATTGGATATGACACTGACCTTCATAGTGCATCATTTTCCTTTGCCTCGAACATAAGCAAGCGTATAACTCTAATGAAAATCAAGGCCTCTGATAAAAAGTCAACACCTCTAATGAAAGGTCAATGGCACTAAAAAAAGTCAATGGCTCTAACTCTGATAAAAGTCATGACTCTAGAAATTGACTCTAAAGAAACTTGTTCTACACACGATTCAGAAACAAACTTTGAGGAAGGTTCCTCGCCTTTGATTCTAATACTGAAAATTCAAATGCCCAAGTAGTTATTTTTGTCAACATTTGAATGGATTAAAGTAGGCATTCAGTTACATTCTTAATTGCATTGAATTGAATATGTCATCAAAGCAATATAATTTGAATGCAATGAGAAGATTAGAAAATTGAAGGAACCAAAGTTAAATGATCAGAACGTTGGAACTAGAAAAACATTGGCAAAAGAAGAAGATCTGAAAGCTCAAACTGTTGACATCTATAAAAGGTTCTCACTATTGAAGAACCAAGATAACTGTGCTGAACACAACAACCACAAAAACTTTCAATAATCAAATACTTAGAGAAAAAAATTTAACATTTCATTGTATTATTAGTTTATTTGTGCTAAGTCTGTGAGATTATTGTTCTCCTTTAATTGAGTGAAACCCGTAAACAAAACCATACACTTGTGTAACCTGGCCCAATAGTGGTTGTGAATTCTCAATGACTTGTGGTTTTCAAGTTGGATGTTGAGAAGACTTAACTTGTGAATCGAATTGGTTGTAATCTGCTTTGAGTTGTTGCATTAAATCCTTCGGGGTAAAGGGACTAAACATAGCTACTAGGTTGGTAGTGAATCAAGATAAATCATTGTGTCATTTTCATTCCCTCTATTTACTGCCTCTGATTTTGTTTGTTTTTATTTTCACCATTTGTTATCCCAAAGAATTTTTTAAACAGAATAAACAATTCAAACCCCACATTTATTGTGCCTTTTCCACCTACAATCGTCTGCCTATAATAAGTATGACAATGCTTTGATAGTTTGCCTCTTATAATCGTGTCAAGCATCTGATCGTCTAACTGTGATAGAAAGTCAATGCTCTAATAAGAAGTCAACACTCTGATAAGAAGTCAACACTCTAAAAAGTCAATAAATTTTGAAGAAGACAAATATGTTCATCCATTACTCGATATCTTGAATCTGTTTTAATGGTGACATACTTTGATAATGATATATTTCGCTCTTTTTGCCTCTATATCAAGATACGCAAAATCAACTACAAGGATATATTTGGACAAGGATTAATGGTGAACCAATATTTGATGATTTGATACCAAACTTCATGATACATATTGATTTCTTGCAATCAGGACAACGAATAGAAACCTTAAAGTTTTCTATAAAAGGATGTGAAACCCTCATTGATCAACTAATAAAATAGGCCTAATACAATCGTTTCTACACTTTTGCTCTTAATCCTTTTTTGTGTCTAAGTGTTGAGAAATATTTTCTGAGAGTATAACTTTGTAAACGCCCTCCTGTGAGAGTTATTCATAAAACCCTTAAACACATTCTATTTGTAACCTAGCAAAGTAGTGGTTGCATCCCTCAACAATTTGACTTTACTAAGCTAAAAGGTTAACAAGACTTGAACGCAGTCAGGTTGACTATTAGGTGTTTAATGGAAGTGTGATTCAGTTGGTGAATTACTAGATTAAATCCTTTAGTTTGAAGGGATTGAACGTAGCTATGTGGGGATGGTGAACCAGGATAAATTGGATTGAATTTTTTTTTTATCTACTCTATTTTCATCACCCTGTTTTAATTATGTTAAATATAGTTTTAAAGTGAAATGCAATTTAAACCCACATTTCTTGTGTTTCTCGTTCAAAAATTGGCAATAGAGCTCCATCTCAAAGATGAGCATGCAATCATGTTTGAGTTAAGATTTGTGTTATTATGACTAACTTGGGTGATGAAGTTATAGGTGGAAATATTAACAGATTTCCTCTGCTTGATGGAGCAAATTTTGATTACTAAAAGGGAAGGCTTAGAATTTTCTACATCTCACATGATTCAAAACTTTGGGACACAGTCGAAGATGACTATGAGGCCCTAATAGACGTTGCTAGTGTTGAAATATCCAAAAAGGATCTCAACACTAATCAAAAGAAACAATACTAGATGTATCATAAAGCAAAAACCTTCATGATGAATGTTATCACTTTTTAAGAGTTTGAAAAACCCACCAACAAATAAAAAACAAAGAGTATCTTTGTTGCTCTGGTTGTTAACTCTAAAGGATATGACTAAGTACAGGAAGCTAAGACAAATTTACTTGTCAGGAATTACGAACTCTTCCAAATGGAAGAAGATGAACACATTGAGAAAATGTTTTCTATCTTACAAACTCTATTCTTTGATTGAAGGTTCACTGAAAGACTAACACTACCTATGACCATATCAAAAATATCATCAAAAGTCTTCCCAACAAGTGGAGATCAAAGGTAACAACAACTCAAGAGGCTAATAATATAAACAAACTGCATCTAGAAGAGTTGATGACTTCACTAAGATACCATGAGATTGAATTGATTGAAGATGAACCCATGAAGAAGTTAAAGTCATTGGCTCTCAAATCCCAAGGAAAGAAAGCAAACTCCAAGGTCTTAAAAGCAACGAAAGACTTAAAGGAAACCGAATCAGACGACCAGAGTGAAATTTTAGTAATGAAGAGTTGTTCTTTATCTAAAAGAAAATCCAGCACATGTGGAAGAGTAGGAGAAAATATTTTCCCAAAAAAATTTTTTAGATGATCCCAAGATAGTAGAGAAAGAGGTGAAAAATCATATAAGAAAAGAATCATCTGCTATGAATGTGAAGAATCAATACATTTCAAATCAGAGTCTTCATCAATCGATACATAATCCACCGATATTCCATCGATGATTTGTATCTAGATACCCCAACAATCGATATCTCCTCATATGTTGTTTCTCTCTTCGAACTTGATTGTACACCCAACTTGATACAAAAGGAGTTTTCAATTTACGATATGATCTTGAATGTGTAGGTATGAGGAATATGTAAAATAATCTTTGTGTTTAGGAATGAAGAGAAAACCTTTTATATGATGTATGAATAGGCTAGGCCAATGAAAACTGAGTTATTTGAAAATATTAAATATGAAGTTTAAAGTTGTGTGAGTTGATTAACATAGCTGTGAGTCGATTCAGACAACTATGAATCGACTCAAAAGGCTCTATGTCTTGCTGATGAGTCGATTCACAATATTTTTTCAGTGAAAAAATTAGTATATTTCATTAACTTGCATTAAAAAGGTTTTAATTTTAAACTCATATTTAAAAAAAATATAAGTATCAAATTGAGTGTCTAATTTTACTTTGAATACTTTTGGTTAATTAATTTTGAATAGAAACTTTTAGTATAAAATCAAGGCTAAATTACATTCGTGGTCCCTTAACTTAATTTCAGGTAACGTTTTAGTCTTTTTTTTTTCTTCCCGATTTAGTCCTTTATTCCTAACAATATCAAATAAAGTATGAAAATATGAGTTTATTTAAAGATTTGCATTACGAATTTGATGAAATTTGTATTATATTGAAGAATATAATTAATTTTATGAGTTTTGATTGAATTTTTTTTTTTGAATTTTTGTATAAAAAAGGATAACATTGTTGAAATTTTAAAACATAAAATATTGAATTGTCACTTAAAATTAAAATAAAGGACCAAGTCGGGAAAAAAAAAAGATAAAGGACTAAAACGTTACCTGAAATTAAGTTAAGGGACCACAGATGTAATTTAGCCTAAAATCAATTAAGTTAATCCAAAATAAACTGTGAATAAAATTATTCTCTAGTGTATCAAAGAAAAAGATTAATTTTGAAAAAATCATTAATTTTTTAAAAACTCAAATCAAGTTGATAAAAAAGGTAATTATTTCATATACTTTATTAATAGTCTTTTTGAAGAATTTGAGTTCTATGATTTAACTATTTAATTTATTAATAGTAAATTATTTCAAAATCAAAGCTTAAATAAAACAATTTACCAAACAACTTTTAGCTTAAAGACTAAATTGTCACAAATTTATTTTTACAAAAATAATATTTAACTTTAATATATAATAGCTTTTTAACTCAAATTTTAAAGTTTAGCTTTTAACCTCACAAAAATTGGACCAAACGTTGAAAACTCTTAGGATTGCTATTACACCACCCCTCAAAAAAAAAAGTGCGAGTACAAAGATTGCACCACCTTTTAGCAATATATGGCCAAACCACTTTTTAAGATAGTGATTGATACTTCAGAATTCATATTGTTATTTTCCTTTGTGAAAAGGAAATGCACATGGGGTACCAGACTTCATGTATTCCACCCGTGAATCCAAAATGTTTTACATTACATCATTTCACCCAGATTAACAACAAAGGTACCACACCTCTTTATTTAATTAATAATTTAAAAAAATATCCAAAATAATATATAAATAATTGCATATCATTTGAATTTTCAATTAACAAAATTTACCTCAAAAAAATTTTATTTAATATACACACGTGTTTAAATTTGTGGTACTATTTACACCTACAAATATTTTAAGTTATTAGTCAACAATGGAATATAAAAAGAAAAGGCTAAATTACATTCGTGGTCCCTTAACTTAATTTCGGGTAACGTTTTAGTCTCTTATCTTTTTTTTATTTCCGATTTAGTCCTTTATTCCTAATAATATCAAATAAAGTATGAAAATATGAGTTTATTTGAAGATTTGCATTACGGATTTGATGAAATTTGTATTATATTGAAGAATATAATTAATTTTATGAGTTTTGATTGAATTTTTTTTTTAAATTTTTGTTTAAAAAAGGACAACGTTGTTGAAATTTTAAAACATAAAATATCAAATTGTCATTAATATTAAAATAAAGGACTAAGTCGGAAAAAAAAAAAACATAAAAGACTAAAATGTTACCTGAAATTAAGTTAAGGGACCACATATGTAATTTAGCCAAAAGAAAAATACAAAAAGAGAGAAATGAATGTTCATTCAATTTTTCCATTGAATTATGAGTATTTTTGTAAAAAAAAGTAAATAATGCATCTTGTAAATTGAACAGGACAAAAAAAAATTTACAAGAGAGTCTTATATATGAGACAAATATAGTAATTTTTAAAATGAGAATAATTTAATATCAATTTTTGTAATGGTCTCTAGATTTCATTTTCATAAGATAATAAATAATAAAGTAGGTCCACCATTTAGATAAGCATGAAAGTTTGCCATTCCTCATAAATACATATATATATTATACTCCAATAAACTCATAGTACTTATATTAAATTTTCTCAATATATATCCAAGACCCTCATAGTTCCATATCTAGCTTCAAAGTTCAAGAATGGGTTCCAAAGATGAAAGCAACTCAAAAAGTCATAACCAAGTTGTGGTGATAATGGTACCTTTCCCAGCACAAGGACATTTGAACCAACTTCTACATATGTCATGCCTAATCTTATCACACAACATACCTGTTCATTATGTAGGCACTTCCACACACAATCGTCAAGCCACAATTCGTGTCCAAGGTTGGGATCAAAACTTCATTTCAAAGATCCATTTTCATCACTTCAATGTTCCTCCCTTTGATTCCCCTCCTCCCAATCCAAATTCAGAATCCAAATTCCCTTCTCATTTGATTCCTTCTTTTGAAGCCTCTTCACATCTTCGTGAGCATGTGAAAGAACTCATGCAATCACTTTCACCTGTTTTCAAAAGGGTGGTTGTGATTCATGACTCTTTAATGGCATCAGTTGTACAAGATGCTGCAAACATAGAAAATGTTGAGAATTACACATTTCATAGTACTTGTGCTTTTACAGTTTTCTCTTTCTTTTGGGAGAAAATGGGAAAACCTCCACTACAAACCTCACATATTCTACAATTTCCTTCTTTGGAAGGATGCTTCATACCCCAAATCATTGATTTCATTGCTGCACAAAAGGAATTCCTTAAATTAAATGATGGAAACATCTATAATACAAGCAGAGCAATTGAAAGTACTTACATGGAGTTGATAGAAAAAATCACTTGTAGTAAGAAGCATTGGGCAGTGGGACCCTTCAACCCTTTAACCATTGAGAAGAAAGATTCAAAGGGTAGGCACTCATGCATTGAATGGCTTGATAAAAAAGAGCCAAATTCAGTTATATATGTATCTTTTGGAACAACAACAACCTTGGTAGAAGAACAAATTCAACAGATTGCAATTGGATTGGAACAAAGCAAGAAAAATTTCATTTGGGTGTTAAGAGATGCTGATAAAGGAGACATCTTTGAAGGAAATGAAGTGAAAAGACACGAGCTTCCAAAAGGGTTTGAAGAGAGTGTTAAAGAAATGGGGTTAATTGTAAGGGATTGGGCACCCCAATTAGAAATTCTAAACCACCCTTCAACAGGAGGATTTACAAGTCATTGTGGATGGAACTCTTGCTTAGAAAGCATTTCCATGGGGGTGCCAATAGCTGCATGGCCTATGCATTCTGACCAACCAAGAAATAGTGTTTTGATAGCACAAGTTTTGAAGGTTGGGTTGGTTGTGAAGGAGTGGGATAAAAGACATGAGTTGGTAACTGCTTTAGATATTGAAAATGTTGTGAGAAGATTATTGGAAACAAAGGAAGGTGATGAGATGCGACAAAAAGCACTTAACCTTAAAAATGATATTCACAAGTCCATGGATGAAGGTGGAGTTTCTCGTAAGGAAATGGATTCTTTCATCGATCATATAACAAGATAAATATTTGTTGATATTGCTTCAATGACTTCCTACTCTGTTTATTGTCTATTTTAAATTGATTTTTATGAACTTATCTATTTGTATAAGAAGCTTGTAAGTTGTAAGATTGTTTACTAGAGTTTATAAAAATAGTTTATGACTTCTCTATAAATTGTTTTAGATAATTTTCGTAACCTTTCATGGAAAGCTAATGAATTCTCATAAAATAACTTAATCTAACTTACCAACATTTTTCTACAAGAAAAAAAATTGATATGTTGTGTTTTGGACTATTTGAGTATGAGGAGTTAGCCAAAAAAAAAATTTATATATTTTCTTAAGTAGTGTGATTAGCTCTTGATTCACACAGGTTAATGTTCACTCATAAAAATAAATATTATTTTGTATAATAATGTAATATTCTATATATTTTTATATAAATATAAAAAATAATACACAAAATTAAAGATTTAATTAGATCTAATGAAAGAGTCACATCGCTCGCAACATAGCAAGTAACCTATATAAATCATATATGAATTTACTTATCTAAAATATGTTTAATTAGTGAAAAAATTTCCGTATGTATTTACTTGTTAAATATTCATCTCCATTTTATTAGATTATATATACTATTACCCTTAAACAAAATTGATATTTTAGATAAAATGACAATATTATTTCTTTCAAATGTTCAGTAAAATTTTATTGTACAATTAAAGTATCATCACCAAATGTTTTATTGATATACCATAATAAATATATTTGTATGTGTGATATTAAGGTTATATTGTAAAAAAAAAATCGTTATTTTGCAGCATGTTTTGAAAATTTTGTTCAGGATAAAAAAGAAAATAATGATTTACAAATTAAAAATGGTGAATTATTATTCCACTTTTCATATTTATTATAGTTTTATTTCAATTATGAATTTATTATTGATAACAGCATCAATATATTGTATATATTCTTAATTTATTATATAAATACCTTTGATTTCAAAATATAAGAAACATAAGGATTATTCTTTTTTGCATGGCCGTCTTAATATTTTTGAAGATTCTTTTCGAATTTAAAAATTGGGCCACTAAAATAAAAAAATCCTAACATCAAGACTTTCAAAATTTTAACATTTAATGGGAGATGATGGTGTATGTTAAACTGCAGCCGCTATCACATATTTAGTAGGGAAAAACTGATTATTTATATAATCTAGTCATAAGGTGTAAATATAAAATTTTAAAGTATTTAATGTACAAAATTAAAGAAATCAATTTAATGTTAAGGTATATTATAAAAAGAATTTGGGGTCTTTCGTAATTTAAGTCATGTGTCAATGGTCTAGTTAGACGTCTTAATTGACGTAAATGTTCTTATGTAGAGAGTAGAACAATTATTACAATATATTACAAAATTGTGGTGTAACTCACGAAGTAAACAACTAAGTGGATATTAAATTTAAGTTTTAATATCAAGTTTGATCCTCTATTTTTATCAATTCTTATAATTGATTATCTTATTTTAAAATTTGACATTATTGATCATTTTCTCATACTTTTTAATTAAAAATTATGATTTAACATATTATAAATAATATGACACACGATCTTATGATATAGAACTATCCAAATATATTAAATATTTATATGTTATTAATTGAATTATAAAAATGGAGAATTTATGGAATTGAAATTGAAGCTTTTAAATAAACTAACAATTAACTATTAATAACATTTAATATTAAAAAAAAAAATTTATAAATATTAATCATTCGATATTATCATATCATATTTTTAGTTGTATTTTGGACAATTTGCGTGTGAGGAATTAACCGACATTTTTTAATATGTTTTCTTAAGTAGTCTAACTAACTGGTGTTTGACACCGTTAATCATATATAAAAGTAAACATCATTTTGATTTTATAACGTAGCATTCTATATATATTTTGATATAAATTTAAAAATAATAAACAAAATTAAAAGATTTAGATTTAACGAAAGAGTTACGTAGCATGCAACAATAATAAGTAAACTTTAAATCCTATCTGAATTCATTTATTTATTTACAATGTCTAAAATATGTTTATTTGTAATTTTATGTGAATTCATGAGTATTAATTATTCAATATTATCGTATGACAGATTATCCTTTTAGTTAAAAAATTTGAGGGAGAGACCAAAATAGTTGAATTTTAAAATACAAAAATCAATTTTTAAAATTAATAAAAATAAAAGGGATCAATATTACAATTAAAAATAAAGGGATAAAAATAGTTGAATTCAAAAATCTTGAATTAATTCATTAATATTAAGAATTAAAGTAAATTAATTATATATTATGTAATTAATTAATTAATTAAAATTAATCAGAATGAGATACAACTTTTTAGGCAAGATGAACGAGTTGCAACAAAATATGTTTAGTTCTTCAATGATTAAAATTGATTTTGAAATAGTTACTTTTATAAAATTGATTTTTATTAAAATTAAATTAAATGTAAGGTTTATATAGATATATTAGCATAAAAGTGAATTAAAAGAATAATTTAATATAAAAATTATATTTAGACTCAAAAATTATAAATTAGAGTCAATTTTAAAAGTACAATAATTTTATTGAATAAAATCCAAAGATTTGAAAATCATTTGTGCTTATCCAAAATTAATTTTGGCCTCTCCAAAACCACAACCAAACAAACACTACCGAACATGCACTAGCTTCGGAGCGACCGAGAGTACAATTTGCATTCACCTTGAAAACAAACAGGTACAAACAGTCATTTGCACTTGCATGTCCAGTTTTGCTTTTTTATTTATTTTTATCACTTTGTTTTGTACTATCTTGCCAAAAGTCATTTCTGGATGAGTCATTGTAGAGCGATTTTCAAGGTGGTTCTAATAGGGGCAAGAACTATATGTTACTTGCTACAGGGGCCCTGCTGTGTTTTTCCCCAATTTTTTTATACACATTTTAACAATGGAATAATGATATATAGGTATGATCCTATATATCAATATATATATTAAGGTTATTTTTAGTTTTGATCCATATCTTTTTATCAATTTATGAAATTTATTTTTAGTCAATATTTTGAATTAAAATACAATAATCTAATGTATTTTAAATAATGAGATATACAATTATCTAGATGTATTAATTACTTTATATTGAAAGTTAAATTTTTATGATGTTTTATTTCGATTTTATACGTATTAATCATTCTACATTATTGTATCATATAACACGTTATTTAAAATATATCACATCATTATTTTATAATTAAATTTTTTAGATAAAATAATATAAAAAAAATTAATTTCATAAATCAGTAAAAATAAAAGATTAAAAATATAATTAAAACATATAAAAAAAGAGCCATAAGCCTGCCACTATATATATATATATATTTACAAAATAGTAGTACTTTATGTACACACTAAAAATAATAAAATTAATTGAACTATAAATTATTAATGAAATTTGAAATATTTTTTAAAATAAAAATTATAGTTCAAATTGGTCCTCTCTAAAAAATATAGAGACTTATTTGATTTTTAAGAAATAAAAATATGATAATTTAGTTTTTCAAAATATCAAATGGCGAACAAATTAATCGTTTTTAGAATTAACTTTTATGAACAATTTAGTTGTGATCGGGACTGTTTTGAGCGATCAAATTAATACTTTCTATTATTTTGGAATAAAATAAGTCTCAATTATTTCCTTAATCACCGGTTTGGGTATGTATCCTAATCAACGTGCTACTAAAAATTGAATTGTTTTATCGTTTTATCGCATCAAAAGAGCACCGACCTTTTACTTACTGATGAATAATCATTTTCACCTACTGCATTACTCCCTTAGTTTTTATGAGAGAGAAAAACGATGAATGAAAAAGACAATGGACATTTTAAAATTGTTTCATAGGAAATTAGAACCATATTTCTTGAGATTATATTATCCAACTCTTATCAACTAAACTAACACGTTAGGAACATACCATAATTATATATTCTAGAAATAACCACATGTTGTAGCAACACTAGAGATGACAATTGAACGTAAACTCTATAGGCATTTGCAAAAGATATCAGCAATGGATAATGTAAAAATTTGCACAATACACAACAAGAAAACAAGCCATTTGTGAGGGCTTTTACCCTCACAAATGGCTATAATCAGCCACAAATACAACTTTTGTGAGGGCTTTTGGCAGCCACAAAGGAGCTGGTCACAAAATTTTGTGAGGGCTTTTGCAGCCACAAAGTGCTAGAAACAGATTGAAATTTGTGAGGGCTTTTGCAGCCACAAAGTGCTAGAAACAGATTGAAATTTGTGAGGGCTTTTGCAGCCACAAAGTGCTAGAAACAGATTGAAATTTGTGAGGGCTTTTGCAGCCACAAAGTGCTAGAAACAGATTGAAATTTGTGAGGGCTTTTGCAGCCACAAA
>NC_021163.2:33477183-33484570 GCF_000331145.2 Cicer arietinum | reverse complement strand
AAAAAAATCAAATTATATAAAATATACTAAATAAATAATACTCAAATGTTATAAGAGATAAAATTTACTATCAATCCATATTTTTAACATACATAAATATCTTTTTCTCACATGCCATTCGTGAACTTTAAAAGTCACATTTAATATATGAAGAATAGATAGAAAGTTCTCATGATACATATTTAATGTAGTCTTACAAAAAGAAACTTTTTAATATATGTACAAAAAACTAGTCAAAAAATACTACATAGATTAAGAGTTGATAGAATTAAAAGTAATATAAAAAGATACACAATCGATTTATATAACATGTAAAATTGATTTTTTTAATTGATATTATATCCAACACCAAGTCGTCGTTGCAAATTTGAACTTTAAAAAAAAAAAAAAAATGACAAATAACGACTTTTAATTATGATAAAAAATAGAGTAATTTAATAAATAATTTTTAAAATGAAAATCTGGATAATTTTATTGAAATTTGGGTTATCTAAAAAAAACCTATATACAAAGTAATTTATGTTAATGACTTTCAAAAAAGACATGCAGTCTCCCTGTGAATTAGATACATTCGAGACTAATTACCTCATTGTGAACTAAGAACAATTACAAAGTATTTTATACCCATCACAGTGCAAACCAAGTACTTATTAGAAATATAGTGAAACACTAGACAGAGAGGATTACTAACAGTTTGAAAGTGACATTGATAATAATTAATGTCGGGTAATTTATGTAGGATTTGAGTCGACAAGACTAAATTACTAGATAAAATCATCATTATTAGAACCGAACAAACTTTACCTAGAAATTGAGAGCAGGTGAAATGTGTAGGAATTGTAGGAGGTTTTTCTTATTTATTTTGCTTTTTGCTTTATTGATTATGATGTCCCATTGGACATGTCCGTTACTGTTGTTTGACATCAACGCGTGGGAATTATAGTTTCACATGAAATTTTTTTATGGGCAAAGCAATTTAAGTGATATTGGATCACACACTTCTTGTGTTGCTCTCTTTACAACCTAGCAATAATAGTTGATGGTGTCCTATTAACAATAGTAATATAACAAGCATGAAAAGTGGTTCACCTTCACTAATAGTACTAATTAACCTAACATCCTATTTTTATTTATGTTGCCCATGGTCCATGTTACCTTAAAATATAAGCAAAAAAAGGTTTGAGGATTCTCCTCAGCACATTCATATTTAAATCTATCATTCCTTCAATAAATGTGAAAATATAATTATATCTTTTATAAAACTTTTAACTTTTTTAACTTCTTATTTTTTCACCCCTATTTTTAAAATATTCAAAGTTTCGAAATCATAATTTTTAGAATTTTCGAAACTTTTGAACAATTCAAAATTTTTCATATTTAGAGAATTTCGAAACTTTTTATAATTGGAAACTTTTGAAACTTTCCAAATTTTTAAAATATAATCTTTAACTTTCCAAATTTTCGAAATGTAATTCTTATTTTGAAAATTTATATTTTCATGTGTCTTGAAGGGTTGACATGTTTAGGTGTGGGGATACATGATATAATCTTCAAAAAAAAATTATATATTGAATGTAATTTTAGACTAAATAAATACATTACTTTTTTAATATTTTTTATTTTAAATTAGATATATAAAGTGAATGCACGATAATTGTCGGAACTAAGGTACCGTTATCAAGCTTTTTCTAATTATGTCATTAATATGAAATATAATTGATTTTATTGAAAATTAATTTTTATTGAAGAACTTGTTTAGTCACTTTTAATGAAATTTCCTTTATCAATCACATCTTTTTATTCACAATTTTGAAACTCGAAGACATAAAATTGAGAATGAATGATGTGAGCTTGTGATCAAACATCATGATTCGTGACAAAGATGTACAGCTAGTAATTTTAAATTATCACTATGATTATAAGCTATGATAGAGGAAACACTAAATATTGCTCACTATAGATAGAGCAAATCATCATTTTCATACATCAAACTTATATAGTTTGTCTTTCAAGAAAATAAAAATAAAAAGTAAATTATAACTTTTTTTATATCTGCATTCTTAGTCCTTCTTGACGTAGTTGTCAAATCTGTCTCTTTACTCTTTGGCCTTTTGTCAAAACAGATTATGAGGAACCAACAGGATGAGTGTGACAAAAATTTGAAGACTAACTATTTATATTTTTCATTTAATTAAAAGACAAGTGTAAGTTTAAGGATAAAATAAACTCAAAAATTCAGTAGTGGAACTTAACCTTGAGTAAAAAAACGTTATTTCCTTAAACCTCAGATTTTCTTCATCCATCAAAGATAAAATAATTTAAAGCTATTTTTTGTTTGAAATTATTTCTTATAAATCCACTTATCTTTCTTTTTACTAAATAAATAGATTCTATATATATTTAATTTTTTTTTTATATTTTCGTTGAGATTTGGTTATTTGAATATGACACTATTTTATTCATTATCTTAACACGATGTTGTTTGATTTTTCATCTTTAATATGATTTTTTATTTATTTGCAATCTTGTTTGAGCATCCTTTAAACAAAAGTGCTCAATCATCTTTTAAAATTTTTCCATTTGTTAGTTTCAAAACTCTAATAAAATTTGAGATTTGTTTAAAGCAATCTATAAATTGCCTTTTCCGTCTAGTAATACTTTCTCGGTTTAAATTGCCTTAATACACATGTATATATATAGGGACTCTTGTCTATTTTTTCTATTCATGATTATAGACATATTTTTACCATTGTTGATGATTGCATTAAACATGTTTGATGGCAGTTATTAGCATTATTCTATAAAAAATAAGTCTAAAACTAGAAAGTTCCACTACAAATTTTTTTTGACTTATAATGACTGGCAAAAAATCGTCAATAAGGATATAAAATTCATAGGTGTAAGAAGTAAAAAATATATCAACGAGATTTTTATTTATTGTCTATAATCAATATATATCTACAGTATTTTACCGTCACTATATTAACGTTTGTCTATCGGACAAAACTAAGAGTTTTACCTATGAGTTTTGTTTTGTGGACATAGAAATTAATTTGTGTAACTTTATAAATTATGCACCTACATTTTGTCCTCGTCACTATTCAGTTTAGCGACACTTCTATTCGGTAGGTATAGATTTTGACATCAATTTGATATTTAGTAAATACACAATAATATATATATATATATATATATATATGAATCAAAATAAAATAAAAATTCAATATCATATATTCAAAATTAACATAAAGTCTTATAAACATATATGGAATTGACAATAGCTAAACTATTTTTAAATGAAAGTACTTTAGAATATTTATAGAAAATATTATCTTACTAACATAACAAAATCTTATATAGCAATTTTAAAAAATTAAAAATCACGTCAAAGCAATAAAAACAACTTCATTTTCATCAACAAAATAACCTATATTGTCAAAACTTCATCTTCATCAATAAAATAGTTTTTAATCTTCAACAAAATAACCTAATTATCAAAACTTCATCTTCATCAACAAAATAACTTTTAATCTTCAACAAAATAATCTAATTGCCAAAACTTCATATTGATCAACAAAATAGCTTTTAATCTTCACCTACAAACAATAATAAAAAAAATATAGACTATTCAAACGTAAAAAATAAAGAAAATAATAAATTTAGTGATAATTAATTAAAAGCAAAACTAAATATCATTTTCATTATCTTCATTGTTGTCTGAACTAGAGGAGAAATTCAAATGATTAGGAGGTACTAGAATACAAATCAAATTGTATGTTACCTATGAAGATCAATAAAAAAAAATCATGTACACATCGCGCAGCTTTGATTATGTCATTCACATCTTCTCTAGAAAATCTATTTTGAATTAAGGTCATAACATTTACTAACATACAATCATTCATGTAGCCTTTTCATTGACATTTGATATATTTTATGAGTACGAGTTTCAACGTAAATCTCTTCATGTCAGGTACCACTCATTTGTCCTTTTTTTTCTAAACTCCAACAAATAAGTTAAATGTATTTTGTTTTTTAATACAATTCACCATGTGAAAAGTACAAATCAACAAAACTTTTTCATCCATAAATTTTAGGAAACTTTTTTATCCATACAACGGATATCTTGGAAGTTGAAGTTGCGTGCTTAACATGAGAAGAGAGGGAATCAATACCCATTCAAGTCTATGAGTGGTTATTTTCTTGTCTAAGAATTTTTCCAACCAACTACCAAACCAGAACATACATTAATTATATAATAATTGCAAGTTAGTTGCAAATTGGATTATAATGATGCATCTTACATTGCAAAAATATGTCAACATTTAGTATTTACAAGTCATAGCAAAAAAACATAAAATAGATTATTTGTATTTAGTACAAAATGAATCAAACCAGAGCAAACATCAAAACAAAATAATACAGTATTCTTCAGCAATATTTGTTCAGAAAGTTTGAGATAATAATGTATATTCAACAAAATAATAAACATCAAACTAAATAACAATCTAAAAGTTGAGTTAACAATAATCTAGAACTGTAAGCACATTCCATCTACTCCTCGTAGAACCCAACCAATACCTCATAGAACCCACACAATAATCAAAGTTTCAACCAGAACCACCTTCCAACAGCTTCACCAAACCATGGAGAGAGAGAAAATCAAACAAATAGTCAAATAAACAAAATGAAAATCTTCATAACTTTATTTCCCTTGGCCTACATCTCTCTCAAAAACTTTAAGAATGAACTACATTCACTTTTCATACAATTAGTAAAAATCACATAAACAAAACAAATAAATAGAAGGGAAAAGGGAACCCATCTGAGACCGCCGAAGGTGGATGAAGGTGATTGGAGTGATTGAGTGGGACTGATGATGAGACTTGTGGTGGGTGAGGCGAGACGAGGCTCGTTCATGGAAAATAGAGTTAAGTGGCAATAATTTTTTTACTAATCCAATTACCTATACTCATGGTCATTGCAAATCTAAATGTGTATGTTACTTATACCTACGGTCTTAATTGACCATCACTAAAAACATAAGTAGATATATGGTAATTTTCTTGCGGTGTTCATGCATGACTTTGTTGTTCTCGTTAAAATTAAAACTCCATTCAACAAAACTATTAATTTGATTAGGTCTAATAATGATAGTGAATTTATGTACCCTGAATTTTATGTCAAATATGAAACAATTCATCAAATCTTTTGTGTTGAAACTTCAAGTTTAACTCTTTGAACTTCTTCTTTATTTTTTCTTCTAAATGATGGATGTTATTTTTATATATTAAGTTTTAGACAGTTAATTCTAGAAAAATTATACTCCATCCTCTACGATTACACTCTTATCCCACAAATCATCTAAAAATTTACATTTATCCTTGATTTAAAATAAAATAAAAAATTATTCTACCCCACACAAAATTTCAAAAATATTTTGAAAAATTCAAGGAATTAAAATTAAATTATTTTGAATTGATCAATCTATTAGTATATTTGGTAATATAAGAGAAAATAAAAACTGCAAAAAAAAAATTTAAAACCTAAAACTTAGGGCTTGTTTGATTCACATCCCAAAAACTCTATTTTAATATTTTAAAATTTAAAAACTAAAAAAACTTATTTGGATTACTTGTTTTTAAAAGTTGTTTTGTAAAATTATTTTTAATATCATACTTTTTAAAACTAAAAAACAAACACTACAAGAAAAACATCATTTTGTGGCCAACTTTATAAATATTTTGTGGCCGAATAAAACTCTCACAAATTAGTGACCGAAAAAGCCCTCACAAATGTCAAAATTGAAATTGGTCTTTATTTGTGGCTGAAAAAGCCCTCACAAATTTTTAAATATTTAACTTGATTTTGTGGTTGCCTAAGCCCTCACAAAATCACAACATTGTGATTTTGTGAGGGCTTAGGCAGCCACAAATTCCAGTTAAATATTTAAAAATTTGTGAGGGCTTTTTCAGCCACAAATAAAGACCAATTTCAATTTTGACATTTGTGAGGGCTTTTTCGGTCACTAATTTGTGAGGGTTTTATTCGGCCACAAAATATTTATAAAGTTGGCCACAAAATGATGTTTTTCTTGTAGTGATAGATATAGACATGGACTTTGTAACTAATTACCCACTCATCCCAGTACCCACATTTATATATAAATATATTTATTTACATGTTTTTCTTTATGAACAACGTTCCATTTCATGTATTTCATATAACAAAAAAGAAATATCTTTATTATTTATTTTATGATTTCATAAAAAATAATCATACAGTTGTTTATATGAATAATGAATAACTTTGAAACACTTAAAAAAAACAATTCTAAGTAATTATTAACATTGTAAATCGACTTACTAACTTATAAATTAACTTATATACATTTTCATGGCTATGAATCGATTCACCATCAAGTCAGTGAGTTCTGTCACTCGAACTATATTCATGGATCGAATAACACTACTCCAGAATTCAAAATGGGTTTTTTTATGCACGTGTAAATCGATTCACAAGATGTTAAATTGATTTACCAGACTTACATACTTAATTGTTGACAATTTTGAGGCAGTTATGACCGTTATGAAGTTGTTATTTCTCATAGAAAACATTTGTCACTGGCCAATCTTTTTCATGCATTATATGTAAGTTTTCCTAAACCTTTTGAACCTACGAATACTTTCACACATTCCTCAAACTCGTGCATTGAAAATCATAACATTGATTGAAAACTCTCTCTTGTTCAAGTCTTGTATGTAATCAAATTTTAAAGAGAAAAACAACAACGAGGGTATATAGATTGTTGGAGTGTCTATTCTTGATACAAATCACCAAGGAGATATCAGTGGATTGTGTTTGATGGACTGAAGAGGGAGATCTTCGATGATTCTAGAGAGGGTTATCTAGTGTTCTATCTTGGAAGGTTTCAAGTGGAAGATTGTTCCAAGATTTTATGTCAAGGCTCTTTAGGAAGTAGGGTTTGTGTGCATGTATATGTAACATTCAGCGAAGGATCTTGTAAACGTTTATAAAGTCAAATACAAAAGTTAGAAACTCTTATTTGATTAAATGAGGACATGATATACTCTACATGTGAGGACGAAGTATAAGAAATTGTATAAATGACCGTGTGATTCTCTTTTTCCCTTACACATTAATTTCTAGAAATTTGCTTTGTTTTTTGATTTAGTTACAATTGGTGTTTTGTGGCGAATTTTTGTTTTGTGCAAAATTAATATAAAGATTGTGCTATTAGAATTTTATGTTTTGAATCTTGTCTTATAAGTGTTACATAAAATTCTAAATTTACATTGTTTTTTTATTTAGAAATTGACATTGTTTTTTAATTTGTTTTTTACATTGTTTTTTTATTCTCTCTTTC
>NC_021163.2:33469559-33477160 GCF_000331145.2 Cicer arietinum | reverse complement strand
TTTCCCTTTCTAATTAATTTCTAAAAGTTTACTTTGTTTTTTTATTTAATTACAATTGGTGTTTGGTGGCGAATTTCTATTGTACAAAATTAATATAAAGATTGTGCTATTAGAATTTTCTATTTTGAATCTTGTCTTGTAAGTGTTACATAAAATTCTAAATTTACATTGTGTTCACGTATTAAACTTTGATTCAAATTGAAAATTATAATTTCTAAGTGTTTCTATTAATTGTAATTCATAAAGTATTGATAAGTGATCTTTGTTGATTTGATTGAAGCTTTAAAACCATTCATAACTTTTCAATGTTTTGAATACGAATTACAATACTCTATATACTGTGCGCCTCGAAATATTTTTTAAACTCGTTTTTGAAATGATTGAACCCTATTTAACCATTTTCTGTAGTTTGTTGCAAGATATTTCGTGAGTAACAATTACCTCCGTAGAAAGTTTTTTACTGACATTATAACGATTTTTCAAATTGTTAATAGAAGTTGTGTTCTCTTCATCTCTATTTTAAAAAAATTATCGCAATATCTCCAAGTCATGAGAAATCTTGGGATGTAAATTATCGTAAATAACAATAACATTTGAGTTGACATCTAAATTGAAAGAGATTTGATGGTTGTTCTCCTCCAACACTGTATCACTTGAAGAACTAAGAATACACATATTTGGATAATGATGATCGTTTCGTAGATGATCTGTGGTAGCAAAATTAAATAAGTTGTAACCAAAAACCTCATGAACATATGTTTTGGATCATGCGTAGCCTGGACTTTAGATTCTTGAAGAGTCTTTGGAATGATTTCTAATTCCCCAAAATCTGAGTCAGATGCTTCTATCTCAATTTTTATCAATATTTTTATTATAAGAGAGAAAATTCTTGAATAATGTTGGTGCCTCCTAATTCAATGTTTGAGATATGATCAATAAAAGGAGATTTAACAACATGACGAGTATTATAACCTTGAATATCTTTGTTTTCACCTTAAGTATCTATCTTACTCGAAATAATAATATTTTTATAGGGACATATTTCTTTACCACTACAATCTCTTCAAGAGAGTGAACAGTTGCATGACCATTAGAGTTTTTCTGACATTTATATATACAATGTTATACAATATTACAAGATTCACAAAAATAGTGGTAGTTTTTCATAATCAATGCAACAACAAAAAACCATAACCTTCACGGTCAACATAAACATGATTTCTCACATCTTGTATCATGTCAAAATCCACAAATAGTCAAGCAAAACATCCCAATATTTTTTAGGATGTTGCTTCATCAATAGATAAAGGGGTGTCAATACATGAAGCAATTGTAAAAATAATTTTTGGCCTTCAATATTCCATGGGATTAAAGATACAAATTCAACATTGTACCTTTTTGTTTCTTACCAAATTGGAATTGAAATATTTCATGCAAGAGAAAACGCAATGAAGACCGAGTTTCAAATTCCATGTTTCAATTGCTCGAAAAATTTTGCAAGTCATCAGATGATGTATTGGAAAAATCATAAAATTTGCAAGTCATCAGATGATGTATTGGAAAAATCATAAAATTTGCAAGTCATCAGATGATGCATTGGAAAAAATTTGCAAGTCATCAGATGATGCATTGGTATTTTGATAGCAAATTTTGACCTTTTAATACAAGATTTTGGTAATTGGCTCAAGGAAGTGGTGCATTAACTCTTGATAGCTTTTGCAAAAGACTTAAACACGAGTGCTTAGTGCTAACCGACAGACCTGCGCTTGTTGGAGCAACTATCTTTGTCAATGTTGAATCACTAAGAAAAGACCATTGGAGGGGTTTGCGAATGATTGTCATTGTCGACAACCTTGCAACACAAGAAGAGCGACCGATAAAACAAAAAGTCAAACACCAAACGCTAAACAAGGAACAAATTATATCGTGATAAATAAGAATAAAAAATAGACTGTGGTGAATCATATTGTAACCAAAGCTAGATCATGATCGAACCTAAACCAAACCTAATCCTGATAGAAAAACTTGATCAAATGAGGATGGAAACGATCAAAAAACGAAGAAGAAAGAAGAACATCAACCCAAATGCAAATAACAACAACTGCAATCCAAATGCAGAGGCTGGAAGGACGAGGATGGAATCAAGATAGGAGGTTTGAAACGCACGCAAGAAGGACAAGTCCACGTCTAAGAAAGGACCATTAGCAATGCCGCTATAATATAAAGGTTTCAAACCATAAAGGTTAGCGTAGCTGTAGAGGAAATGCCTTGTAATATACTTATTTTTATTTATTTATTTATTATATTTTGGATTTTTTTATTTGGCTAACTACTATAATTGATAATATTTTTATTTTATGATTTGATTTAAAGGATTTTTAGATCATATTTGAATTGTGTTTTGATTTATTTATTTTTTGTTATTTGTTATCTTTATAGTCAAATTTTAATTAACAAACGCAGGTACAAGCACTTAGGTGTATAGAGGGTATGACGACGAGCATTTAAGTATCTACTCATATAAAATAAACTCTGGTATGAACATTTTTTTCACACGTTGATACGAGGACAAACACTATAGTACCTTGCCTAAATGATGTCTGTAACACCCCGTTTTTCAAAGCGAGGGTATATTTTTTTTTTAAAAAGAAATTAAAATAAAACAAAGTAAAACAAATGAGGAAATGCTTTTGGATAAATAATTGAGTCATTATAATTTACGCAGCGGAAAAGTTTCTCCAATTATAAATCCAAAACATTTTTACATAAACATCAAATGGTACATGGAACCCATTCAAAGATGATATCAAACTGATAATATTTGTATAAGTACAGTTTTCCAAAACTAAAATACTCCAAACCAAAAAGAAGGACCCCTAGTCCCTATACATCATCCTAATCTGATCATCCTACCAAAAAGCTATACACCCTGAGTAATCTCCACGCGCCCCGTGAGATCCTCCTAACACAACAGCAGTCAAGCGTTCCCATCCCCATCCCTGTCCGTAGGGTACGAACCAGTAGGGCCGTCCTGACTCTCATCTGAGGGCAAAGCCCAGATTTCCACAATAGTGTAAAGGGTCACCAACCAGAAAATAACAGTTAACACATAGCAATTAAGTTTTTGAATGCTCAAAACAACTTTTCAACTAAGCATGCACCTTAACAGGATTTTCAATGTGCGAAAAGTTCATACATTACATTGCCAATGAAAATGAAGGTAAAATGCAGTTCTCGATCTCCTAATTAACACATGATAAAACAAGGCATGGATAGATTCATGAGCAATTAATCATACAACTAAAAATGAGGATTTTCACTGAGCCAATCGATTGGGCAATCGATTGGGGTGAAGATTTTTAATGAAAACAGAATCCTGGGCTGAATTCAATCGATTGGTAAATCGATTGATTGGTTCCTGAGCCCCTGGTTTCGAGCCAATCGATTTCCTAATCGATTTGGTGAGGGATTCTTAATGAAAACAGAATCCTGGGCTGAATTCAATCGATTGGTAAATCGATTGATTGGTTCCTGAGCCCCTGACTTAAGGCCTAATCGATTGGGCAATCGATTTCTTAACTGATTCCTTTGAAAATTGATTTCGAAATCGATTGGCTAATCGATTTCGTGAATTGGCCAAGTCCCTGTTTACCCATCCAATCGATTGGGAAATCGATTTCCCTGATCAGTTTTCCAAAAATTCATGAATTAACCTAAGTCATTCCTAATCAAGTCCACAACCTAACACTTAGCAATTCCTACGCGATTACTACGACACACGAAGGTTCGATAACCATCATACTTACACACAATAATCAACACATAACACTTAGCATTTTCAACGCAATTAACACGATAAATCAAATTCAAATCACTCAATCATAAAACTCAATCAAACACGACTCGTGTGCCAAGCACCCTAATGCAATGCGTATATGCCAAAATGCATGGACTCGGAATTCCAAACCAAAACCCTCCTCGAAGGGCCGTAAATCATAATTGTACCGCCTATCGCAGGCCAAAGTACCAATTACCGAGGTGCCACCTATCACGGGTCAGCACGATTTACTAAAATGCGTAAATCATAAACGTACCACCTATCACGGGTCAGTACAGTTTACCGAGGTGTCACCTATCACGGGTCAACACGATTTACTAAAAGAAAAAGCGGGAATCGTAAATGTACCACCTATCACGGGTCAGTACAGTTACCATGGTGTCACCTATCACGGGTCAACACGATTTACTAAAATATAAATCGCAAACGTACAACCTATCACGGGTCCGTACAGTTTACCAAGGTGCCACCTATCACGGGTCAGCACAATTCACCAAAAATGTAAATCGTAAATGTACCACCTATCACGGGTCAGTACAGTTACCATGGTGTCACCTATCACGGGTCAACACGATTTACTAAAATGTAAATCGCAAACGTACAACCTATCACGGGTCCGTACAGTTTACCAAGGTGTCACCTATCACGGGTCGACACAATTTACCAAATGAAATGCATGAGCATACACAGACTCCATTCACAACAATCGTTAAGCAAATGCAGATATTAAAAGATTCCCCATTTTTAATACCCATTTAACTTAAACGACTTTCAAACAACATTAATTAAATAAGTCATTAAGAGATTCCCCGTTCTTAATACCGATTTAACTTAATGATTTTCAAAACAAAACGTTAAGCAAACAGTCATATTAAGAGATTCCCCATTCTTAATATACTTTTGACTTAAACGATTTTCTCGCAAAACATTCAGTAAACGAGTCATTAAGAGATTCCCCATTCTTAATACTCATTTACCGAAACGATTTTCAAAAACGATAGTTAAGTAACCGAGACATTAAGAGATTCCCCATTCTCAACGCCCAGTTAACTTAAACATTTTCCTCAAATACACATTAAGTAAACCGAGGTATTAAAAGATTCCCCATTTTTAATACTCGTTTAACTCTAATGGTTTTCAAATTCCACAGAAACAAATTCAAACATACTTTCACATTCAAACCATAATTCACAACAACCACACCAATTAACAAACATCAAGTTTCATTTACCCATAATCATACACAATGACATTCAAATTCATTTACCACGAAACATTCATCACTATAAACAAAACCTAACTCTTAGGGTTTTACCCGTAACGCACTAGTTTGGTTTTTCCCCAAATCGACACATTTAACCCTAACAATTTCCTTCCCACACAACTACAGATAAGTCCCTAATGCAATCTAGAAGTTTGGAAGGAGCCCTTACCTCAAAGTTAGCTTTATCGAGTGTTTCCGGTTCCGCGAGAAATTCCGGTAAAATCTCCGCTCGCAACGCCGCTTCCAAATTAGTGCACTAGCACCGTAGCACGGAGGTGAGCAACTTTCCCTTCTATCTCTTCGAGAAAAGAGGTTTGGATCTAGGAGAAACGGAGGGGTTTGTGTTTGGATCTCAAAAACCGTATTTCTTCGTTTTCGAATCAAAGAGGAAGAGTGGAGTTACGAAAACCTTGATCTAACCCTCACCCAACCTTGGGTCACTAGTTTTGAAGGAAAGGAAGCAACGAAAACGAAAAATGGAGGAGGATGGAAATTTGGTTTTTTCTTGCGTGACTGAGGAAGGAGATGGAAAATTCTATTTTCTCTCCTTTCAATTTCTTTCCTTTGTTTTTCCTTTCTTCCTTTTTCCTTCCTTCCTTTATATACTATTTTCTTTTCCTTTTCCTTCCTTCTAGTTTTCCTTTCTTTTTCCCTCCAAGCAAACATATATATATAAAATAAATATAACTTAACAAATATCTCAAAATCTAGATATTTATTAAATTACCGTTTCACCCGAAACGCCTTAAATTAACCGTAAAGTATTTACCGCAGTTAAATTCAACGTGATGTTCAGAGGAAGGAGATGGAAATTTGGAAATTTCCTTCCTTTCTTTTTCTTTCCTTTGTTTTTCCTTTCTTCCTTTTTCCTTCCTTCCTTTATATACTATTTTCTTTTCCTTTTCCTTCCTTCTAGTTTTCCTTTCTTTTTCCCTCCAAACAAACATATATAAATATAATAAATATAACTTAACAAATATCTCAAAATCTAGATATTTATTAAATTACCGTTTCACCCGAAACGCCTTAAATTAACCGTAAAGTATTTTCCGCAGTTAAATTCAATTTATTTATCGACGAGAAATTCTAATTGGCATCGAAATATCTTTTTGATTATAAAACTCCAAAATATTATTAACTTTGGCTTCAAAGCCTCCGAGCCAAAATCCAAAATATACCAAAAATACATAAAAGGGTACTTTAAAATTATGGGTCTTACATTACTCCCCCCCTAAAATTAGTTTCGTCCTCGAAACTATGCATCGATAAATAACTCTGGGTGTTGTTCCCTCATCTTGCTCTCCAGTTCCCAAGTCGCATCTCCAGTAATTGGGTTCCAGATCACCTTGACCAACGAAACATCCTTGGTCCTCAACCGCTTAATCTTCCTGTCATCAATTCTCACGGGTGGTACTTCGAACGACAGGTTATCCTTTAGCTGGATTGTGTCTGGTTCGATCACGTGAGATGGATCTGCGAGGTACTTCCTCAATTGTGACACATGAAACACGTCATGAATATTGGACAGTATCGGAGGTAATGCAATCCGATAAGCAACCGGCCCAATTCGTGCAGAAATCTGATATGGTCCAATGAATTTAGGAGTCAACTTCTTCGATTTCAAGGCTCTACCTACTCCAGTAGTAGGTGTGACTCTCAGAAATACATGGTCACCCTGTTCGAATTCCAAAAGTCTGCGACGCTTGTCCGCGTAACTCTTCTGGCGATCTTGTGAAGTCTTCATTTTCTCCTTGATCTTCCTTACTTTAGCTGTGGTCTGTTGCACCATCTCTGGTCCGACAATCATATTCTCACCGTCTTTATACCAACACAAGGGCGTTTGACACTTGCGCCCATATAAAGCCTCATATGGTGCCATTCCAATACTTGCGTGGAAACTATTGTTGTAAGTGAACTCAATCAACGGAAGTACATCATCCCAACTTCCCCTATCATCTAAAACACATGCTCTCAACAGATCTTCCAAGGACTGATTCGTCCTTTCAGTCTGTCCGTCCGTTTGTGGATGGTAAGCCGAACTCAATCGTAGTTTCGTTCCCAACGCTTCGTGCAATGCTCCCCAAAAATGCGATGTGAACTTCGGATCACGGTCTGATACAATGCTCGATGGTACCCCGTGTAACCTCACAATTTCAGCAATGTAGATCTCCGTTAGCTGATCTACCTTATAGGTGGTCCTTACCGGCAAAAAGTGAGCAGATTTAGTTAGTCGATCCACTATCACCCATATGGAATCATTCTTTCTCCTTGTCTTTGGTAATCCGGTTATAAAATCCATGGAAATGCTGTCCCACTTCCATTCAGGTATATCTAAAGGTTGCAACATTCCAGCAGGTCGCTGATGTTCCACCTTCGCTTTCTGACAAGTTAGACAAGTGGATACATATTCCGCCACATGTTTCTTCATTCCTGGCCACCAATAATTCTGCCTCAAATCCTGATACATCTTTGTTGCTCCAGGATGAATACTCAGCTTAC
>NC_021163.2:33454294-33469059 GCF_000331145.2 Cicer arietinum | reverse complement strand
GCAACGAAAACGAAAAATGGAGAAGGATGGATTTATGGTTTTTTCTTGCGTGAACCTGAGGAAGGAGATGGAAAATTTGGGTTTTCCTTCCTTTCTGTTTCTTTCCTTTGCTTTTCCTTTCTTCCTTTTTCCTTCCTTCCTTTATATACTATTTTCTTTTCCTTTTCCTTCCTTCTAGTTTTCCTTTCTTTTTCCCTCCAAGCAAACATATATATATAAAATAAATATAACTTAACAAATATCTCAAAATCTAGATATTTATTAAATTACCGTTTCACCCGAAACGCCTTAAATTAACCGTAAAGTATTTACCGCAGTTAAATTCAATTTATTTATCGACGAGAAATTCTAATTGGCATCGAAATATCTTTTTGATTATAAAACTCCAAAATATTATTAACTTTGGCTTAAAAGCCTCCGAGCCAAAATCCAAAATATACCAAAAATACATAAAAGGGTACTTTAAAATTATGGGTCTTACAATGTCCATTACAATTTGTTAGTAACATGCACACAAATGAAATATCGACCTCATTATTATTTTGTTATTATTATTTTCATATTAGTATGTTTTTACTTTGATTGCTTTTCCCTTTCACCATTAAACACATTTGAAGAGGAGGATCTACATGCTCAATTTTTCTATCAAAATAAATTCATACTTTTTGTTTCATTTCTCTCATTTATTATTCTCTCTTTCCCCCTTTAATTTGTTGTTCCAATTACAACCTTCTTGATGTATATATGTAACACCTTTCAAAAGTATTAGTTATACCATCTTATCTTAAATAAATAAATAAAGTCAAAATATAAAAGTTTTTCATTGTCACTACAAATTTTTTTAAGATAGTTATTTAACCTTAAAAAGTGTCTTTGACTATGTTCACAAACTTTACTTACTCTAGTGTATAAATCCATGCAATGCATGAGATTTCATATTGATGTCAATGTGATGAATACACGATATATTGAATACATATATAATTTTAACTGAAAGAAGTAATAATCTTATTATATCTGCCAATATAATACAAGAATCACTAAATTATAAGAAATTTGCAATTTCCTTTTAAAAAACAATGGTAACTCAACATCAATAATTATCAAGCATTATTTTAAACTCTTTAAATAAATGTTTATAAATTGTTGAACACTTCTCTATATGTTTGAAAATGTATGTCTAATTTCCCTCATCTGTTAACTCAAAATAGGCAAAGTAGAAGCAAAAATAAACTAGAGAAGAAGAATCACACTGATAATTTTTACGTGGAAAAACCTCTCGAGAAAAACCATATGACCTAGTCTAGTAAAATTTCTCCACTCTAAAAAGATTCAAATTCCAATAGCTCTCTTGATACAAGGGGGTCTCTCTCAATCTCACCCAATTTTGATGAATACATTATCTTTCAACTTTCACCAAACTATAATGGAAACAAGAATCTCTTTCTCATAAAGATGATTGCTAAAATTCACTTTCTCACTACAACTTTTGGTTTTTTTATTTTGGATGGGATGATGAAACTCCTCACAAATCCCTCTATTTATATGAGAATAATATGGCTTTGAAACTCCAAGAGAGGTGATGGATTAATGTTTTGAGATACAAGAACTCTCTTAACTATCATCTTCATATTTTCTCTATTGAATTTGTAGTCTCAAGGTTTAAAGGAGAAATTCCAAGACATCGGAATGTCAATCCTCTTTTCCTATGCATTGAAAGTATTGTGATTACCATATCATATGGCACCAACCATATAAGAGGGACTGTTTTTTATCATCCCACACTTCTTATATCCAATGATAACGAATGCAATGAATTCAACTTCAATAGTTAACAATGCAACACACTTTTGATTGTCAGTACACATCCCCCTTAAAGGAATTAAATACCATGGTTCGGGGGTCTCCTATGAATTGCCAACCGTATGAATGCATGTCTCTTGCCATATTTGCATTTGCATATCCATGAAGCTTTAGATTTCCATTGATAAAAGCACAATAAATTTTGGCAGTCCTTTTAAATATCGTAATATATATTTCATAGCATTCTAATGTTCCTTTTCTAGATTCGACAAGAGTATGCTTACAAATCATACGACTTAAGGATGTCTAGTATTTTTCAAACCATTATGTACATAAAACTACCCACAACAGAAGAATAGGGTACCGAACTTATTTCATCTTTTTCCTCCTTATTCCTTAGACATTGTGACTTGCATAGTTTGAAATATATAGTCAATGGAACACAAGTAGGTTTGGCATTATGCATGTTGAACCTTTGAATAAATTTCTTGATGTAATCTTATGATATCCACTATATTTGTCTAGAACTATCTCTAGTGATATTCATCCAAGAATCATCTTAATTGGACCCATATCCTTCATGACAAAATATTTTGTCAATGATTTCCTTAGAGTTGTTATCTTTGTTTTATCTCTTTCGATAACCAACATGTCATCAACAACCAAAAGAAGTATGATAGAGTCACCATTCTCATATTTCTTCATAAATACAGGACAATTTGCAAAGGTATTTTCAAAGTTGTTTTGGGTCATAACGTGATTAAAAAAATTGTACTATTGCCTTGAAGCTTGTTTAAGACCATAGATACTTTTCTTCAAACAACACACTATGTGTTCATTACCTTCATTGATGCGGACCAACCATAAATGAAGGCTAATGAGCTTTAAGAATTAGAAGTGGAAGAACCATTAAATAGAGGGAATGATAGGAAGCTAAAGACACAATCATAGCAACAAGTTGTTAATTTTCTTAGTTTTAAGACCTATGACAAGGTTAATCCATATCATATGAGTCTCTTTGTCATATAAATATCTTAAGACTTATTTTTCATTTTGGGGTTCAATAACCATACCTTTTAAATATTAATTATGTTTGACTTGTATGTGTGCCTAAGCATTTGGTAGCTTAAACGCAATGTCATTAGTTGTGTAACTTAGGCACCATGTCATCTTGTGTTAGGTTATATATTCCTTTTCATTGTAAGACATTTGGTAACTTAGAAGAAAAATAACACTTGTTAATTTGTGTCAGCTTAGAGAATGTTTCTATTGGGTTCTTACTTGCACCAAATTTGAATATTATCAACAGCCTCTTACTTTTGTGGTGATTATTCCTCGATCTTATAATTTCTTTGTAGTGTGTGACAGTTTCAATCGTTTCCTTTCTTCTCCATATTTTCATGTTTGTTTTATCTATTTTATTTTGTACGTTGTTTAAAAATATCGTTTGGTTAGATCCTTCAACTAATATGGAAGCGCTCAAATCCATATCATGTGATATTCAAAGCCTTTCATCAAGTGATAATATTTTTCATTAATTTTTCTATTCGTTTTTTGGAGATTTTTGAAATTTTAGTTTCATTTTGTTGCAAATCTTGTTCAATGTTAAGTTGTTTCTTGTTTATAAGTGTTATAATATGTGTTCTTATATGGGTGATTATTTTTTGTTATTTTGATTAAATTTTGAGTTTTTAGTTGTGGTTTTAGAAGAAAAAAAATGGGTTTCAGTTTCATCATCTTTTTCACTTATAATTGTTTGATCCAAAATTTCACTTGTAAACTTGTTTTCTATGTTACTTCTTTCATACATGTTCGATCTTGAAATTCAAAGGCCTAAATGGAATAGTAAAATGAGAGGAATTGAAATATGAAGAGAAAAATTTGCAAGAAAAGTTGAGAAAAAATGATTATGCACAAAAGCACTTATTAAAAGACATTTTACTAAAACAAAAATCCAAAATTGGTTCACTTTGATACATCAATCCGTATTGCCTTTATCAACCATTGCAAGTTTTATCTCAGTACTTATCTCCCACATATTTGTCACTCACATATTTGAATCGTTTAGTCATGTAGTTTCAATCTTTTTTGAGTTGTGGTTTAATTGATAATATATTTGAGTGTTTTTCTTTACTTATATTTTCTTGTTTGTCTTTTAAATTCATTGGTTTAGTCTTACAAGTTTCTCGTATTCTGTTTGACCTCTTGAATGATAACTTTGATGTGTGTTTTGTCAACATTGTTTAGGGGTTTACCACAAACTTGATTGAGAAATTATATATATTATTATGAGAGAAGGCATCATAGGAAATATGAAAGGAACCACAAACATTATCATGAAAATGAGAGGTGGAATCGAAGACACAATGAAATGTATGAAGGTGGCAAGATTAAGTTCTCTTTATTTCATAGAAAAAGTGATCTAGAAGCATATCCTTATTGTTTATTAGAGAACACATGTTTAGAAAAACTTTGTTGACTAAACAACCTTTATATTTTCTTTATTGTAATAATTTGTGTTTGTCTACTTCACATGATGTTATTCCCTCTTTTTTAGATTGTCTTTTAAACAAAATTTGATGATGTGTTCCCTAAGGAACTTCCACATAACCTACCTACTTTGCTAGTCATTGATCCCCACATTGATTTGATTTTTATTGCATTTTATCCTAGTAAGCCACCATGTAGAAGTAATCTGGAACAAACAAAAAAAATTGATAGACAAGTCCAAAAGCTTTTAAAATTTTTTTGAGTTCAAGAGAGACTTAGTCCTTATGTGATGCCAATAACTTTAGTACCAAGAAAAGATGGAACATGGCGCACGTGCACTGACTTTCGTACTATTAATAAAATTACCCAAAAATATAGACATTATATACCTAGGCTTAATGATATTTTATATGAATTGGATGGTACTTGTGTATTTTTCAAAATTGACTTTAAAATAGTTATTATCAACTTCAGACTAGAGATGGCGATGAGTGGAAAATGATTTTTAAAACTAAGTTTCACCTTTATGAGTTGTTATTTATGCCATTTGGCCTAACCAATGCCCCAATAATTTCATCAGATGAACCATGTTTTAAGGCACTTCATTGGAAAATTTGTGGTTGCTTATTTTGATGATATTCTTTTGTATAGCTTGAACATGCATGATCACATTGAACAACTCAAGAGTGTTTTACAAGTTCTAAGAGAAGATAAATTATATACTAACTTAGAAAAGTGCATTGTTTTTCCGAAGTAAGGTTTCCTTCTTAGGGCTTGTAATGAGTGTACAAGATGTTAAAGTAAACGAATAAAAGATTAAGGCCATAAGGGATTTTCAACATCTAAATGCATAAGTGATCTTAGGAGTTTTCATGGTCTTTCTAGTTTCTAGAGGTGTTTTGTGCCTAATTTTAGTAATTCGGCCTCTTCTTTGGATAAGATTGTTAAGAAAAATGATGTATTTAATTGGGAACAAGAGCAAGAAGATGCATTTATTATTGTAAAGGAAATATTGGTGAATGCACTTATCTTGGCTATGCCTAACTTTGCAAAAACTTTTGTAATTGAATGTGATGGATCTAATATTGGGATAGGGGCTGTATTGCTACAAGAGGTTCATCCAATTGCATATTTTAGTGAGAAATTGATTTGAGCGCACTTAAATAACAAGACATTCCTAGCCAAATTGTGCTAGACAGATACTACCACACTTTAGTAATATATATATATATATATATATATATATATAATAAAATAAAATAAAACATATTGACTTTGGCTTATACTTAAAACCAAAGAGAGTAAAACTTTTTCTTTTTCACAGCAACTTCTTTTAAGGTAGATTTTTAACTCCAAAAGTGTCGACGTATATGCTCACCAAAATATTATTTATTTTATGCGAGTGTGTAAACCCATGTAATAGGCGGCATTTTAGTTTAATGTCAATGTGATAATTAAACGATTTATTAGATACCTACCTATATAATAATAAAATTGTGACTCATAGATATGTTAAATGAGTTCCTCAATAAGATTGATAAGGTTTCTTCAAATCTTAAGAAACAAATGTAGTTCCCTTGAAAAGGATTTTGAAAATATAAAAAGGAAATAACTAACTCTGAACGAAAATGTTTCAAAACCCATAGGGGATAAAGTCTGCAATTATGTTAAGTATGAAATAGCCTTTCAAGAATTTCTTGCGAACGACATAGTCAGAAGTAAACAAGCTTCTATGATATATGATGTTAGAAGAAACAATAAACATGACATAGGCTTTGAAGAAATGAAATAAAATTATAGATTTACTCAGCCTAATATTGTGTGCACATATTGGCATGAAATGTCACAATAGAATAATTTATCCTATGATGAAAATATGGAAAGACAAGATACCTTTCATAACTAACAAACCATGACCTAACCAAATTTGGGTACCTAAAGGTTAAATAATATATCTTGCAGATATCCTTAGTAACAAAGTTGAAACACCAGTCATGGTATTTGGACAATGGATGATCACGACACATGATGGAAGGAAAAGTTTATGTTCCAAGATCTGACCCTCAAGAAATAAGGATTCGTAGGATATGAAGATGATTAGAAGGTAAAAGTTAGACATAGACTTTGTAGATCTCAAGGTTTTAGAAGAACTAGATCCATGAGAGGAACCAAATAAAATAGAAGAATCGTCAAACTCAGTCCAAAGTGAATCAGAAGATCCACCTGAAAACTCATATAAAAAAGAATCTAGAATCTCTTATCATAGGAAACACAATTGATCCAAAATCTCTGATCATAGGAACCACAATTGATCCATTGAAAATCAAACTTGCTCTTAAAGAGACATCTATGTTTTGACTGCTATCTCAAAATGAAACTACATCCATAGATCAAGCACTATCAGATAATAGATGGATACTAGCTATGCAAAAAAGAGTTGAACAAATTCAAAAAGAATGACGTGTGGGATCTAGTCCCCAAACCTAAAGAAAAGAATCCAATTAGAACCAAGTTGGTTTTTAGAAACAAACTCAATGAGAAAGGTGAAACGATTAGAAACAATGCCATACTTCTAGCCTAGGGATACAGTCAGCATGAAGGTATTAATTACATTGTATTTTTTGCCTATGTGGTAAGCTTAGAGGTTATCAAACTTTTACTTTCTTTTGTTGTATTTAATAAATTCACTCTATATCAAATGGGTGTGAAAAGTACTTTCTTAAATGGATAAATATTGGAAGAAGTGTATGTCAAACAACCTCTTGGGATTGAGGACAATGAATTTCCATACCATGTATTCAAACAAAAGAAATCTTTGTACGGTCTAAAATAGGCTCCGAGAGTTTGGTATGAGAGAATAAACAACTTCCGTCTAGAAAATGATTTTGAAAAAGGTTAGGCTGACAATAGGGTGTTGACATATCCAAAAAAGATTTCGATACTTATCACAAAAAGCAATATAAAATTCATCATAAAGTCTAAACCTTCATAATAAATGCTATTACTTTCCAATAGGTTGACAAGTGTTGTAACAAGTAAACAACCAAGAGTGTTTTGATGATTTGGTTCTAAACTAAGAAGGAAACATGCAGGTGCAAAAGGCCAAAGCGAATCTGCTTGTCAAAAAGTGTGAACTTTTCCAGATTGAAGAAGATCGGGATATTGAGAAAATGTTTTTCAAATTTTATACTCTAGTTTCTAGACTGAAGGTTCTCCAAAAAAGGTACAATACATTTGACCACGTCAAAAAGATTCTCAAGAGTCTTCCTAGGAAATGAAAACCAAAAGTAACTGTTATTCAAGAGGCTAGATATCTAAACAAATGGTCTTTGGAAGAGCTAATGAGTTCTCTCTTATCTCATGAGATTGAGTTGTATGACGACGAGCCCAAAAAGAAGTCTAAGTTCTTGACTCTCAAATCTCAAGGAAAAAAGACAAACTCTAAGGCTCTGTAAGCAACTGAAGAGTCAGAGGAAAACGACTTGGAAGATCAGAGTAAGGACTTAGAGAATGAAGAGTTGTCATTTATCTCAAAGAAAATTTAGCACAAGTGGAATGATGATATGAAATCTTTTCCCAACAGAGATTTCAGAAAGTTCCAAAACAACAAAGATGGAAGTAAAAGATTGGAAAAGAATAGACATATCTGCTATGAGTGTAGTGAACCAGGCCATATGAAATCTAACTATCCAAAACTTAACAGAGGAAAATCCCAAAGGAAAGGTGTCAAGACAAAGAACAAAGGTCTAATGGCCACCAAGGATGACTTTGACAGTGAACCTGTGGATAAAGAAATTGAAGTATTTTTTGACCAATCTCGTAATGAACTTATGAAAGTGATAAATGAGTTTTTAAATAAAAAGCATAATTTTTTTTTAAAACTTAATTAATTTAGAAAAGTTAATGATATCTTAACAACTAAATTAAATTCTCTTGAAACATAATTGAAAAAGGCAAAACTTAAGTCTAGAAGAAAATGTTTTCAAAACCTCAGAGGAAAATCACACTCTGAAAGAAAATGCTTTAAAAACGTAAGAGGATAATCGGACTCTAAAAGAAAATGTTTCAAAAACATCAGAGGATAAAGTATGCATCTTTGTTATGTATGAATTAGTCTTTCAAGAATTTCTAGCAAATGACATAGACAGATGTAAACAAGTTTCTATGATCTATGGTGTTAGTAGAAATAATAAATGAAGCATAGGTTATGAAAAACCAAAAAAAAAAATCCAAAACCTTTTTCATTTGATGTGGTTTGTTCCTACTGCCATAAGAAAGTTCATAATAGAACAACTTATCCCATGCAAAAAAACATGGAAAGACAAGAAACCTTTCAAAACTAACAAACCAAGACCCAATCAAATTTGGGTACCTAAGGATAAAATTATCTATCTTGAAGATATCCTTAGCAACAAAATGAAAACACCAGTCGTGGTGTCTGGACAATGGATGTACCTAAGATATGACCCTCAAGGAAGGAGGATTTGTAGGTTTTGGAGGTGATAAAAAAAGTAAGATCATAGGGCATGGAACAGTAGGTAATGGTTCTCTTCCCTGTATTTAAAGTGTTTTACTTGTAAAAGGATTAATATATAACCTAATGAGCATAAGTTAATTAAGTGATAGTGGTTATAATGTTATCTTTAATCAAAAGTCTTGTAAGGCAATAAATCAGAAAGACAAGTCCATATTGTTTACTGGCTAGAGGAAAAACAATATTTATAAAATAAACATCTTTGAGTTAAATAAACAAGAATTCAATTGTTTGTTAATGATAAACAATTGGTTTGACACAAAAGATTAGGGCATGCCAATTTAAAATTAACTTCAAAATTGAAAAAACATGATTTAGTAAGAGGATTGCTAAATCTTAGGTACAAATCAGATGCTCTTTGTGATGCATTTCAGAAAGGGAAACAAATAAAATTTTATTTTTCCTCTAAAAACATCGTTTCCATCGGAAACAGAAAAATATGCCTCTAATAATCAAATGCCTTTGATAGCATTGCTTTGATTGTTCTATCTTCTGATCCCGTACTCTCTACTTCCTATAGTCTTCATTCAAAATTACTAGGAGTCGTTTATGGGTTTCAATTCTAAGCTCACGAGTAGTTTTATCTTCAACAGTTCAATTGATCAAAACCATGAAGATACATGTTGTCTTCTACAATGAAGTACACAAGGTCTTACCTTGAAGGAAACAAACATTAATGTGAAGCTTCTATAAAAGGACACACTTTTTAATTTGAAGAAACAAAACAACTCACAACAATTTCATAACAATTACATACAACACAACAACTTCGAAATATTCAAAATTATCTAAGTGCTGAGAAAGAAATCAAAATGTATTATCTTGTAAACACCCTTTTGTGAGATAAATTTTTCATTAAACACAAACACTCATTCATTTGTAACTAAGCCCGATAGTGACTGCCCTTTACTCAACAACTTGACAATACTAAGTTGGAGGTGATAAGATTTAACACAAACATTGTGACTAACCAGTGTTCAAGTGTAAGTATTGATTCAATATTTTTACTAGATTAAATCCTTCAAGAGGAAGGGATTAGATGTATCAACTGAGTTAGTAGTGAACCATGATAAAGTGATGTGTCTTTGCATTCTATTTTATCTTGTTTGTTCTGTTTATTTATGGCTAATAGAAAAATGGATCTCACGGTGCGGGCCGGTATATATTTATATATGTTATATTCATTATTAGTTGTAGTCAAAAACTGCACTGTTAGATTATTAAAATTAAAAGTTTTAGAATATAGTTTTTCTAATTAGTTAAGATTTAAATGCGAGGTCATCGAAATTAAAATTGTAAGTCATAGTAGTCTAATTAGGTTAGATTGAACCATTCAATCATCAAAAGTATAATTTATAAATCATATTTAGTATAAGTAGTTAACATTGAACCATTTGTTCGTCGAAATTTAAATATATAAGTCATAACCAATCTAATTCTTTAAGATTAAACAATTGACTTATCGAAATTTAAATTTCTAAGTCATAATCAACCTAATTTGTTAGGGTTGAATAGTTGGATTCACAAAATTTAAACTTATAAGACATAGTCAATCTAATTAATTAAGATCAACAACAAAAAATAAAAAAAAATTATAGCACATTATTATTTCAAAATAAAGCAATCAACATAAAAAAATAGTAATTAATAAATTTTGTATCTTCTATTAATCCAACATGAATGTAAACTTATCCACTTTCTTTAGAATTTACTATTTGTAAAATTTTATCTTTTTATTATTACATGATCATTTATATATTTTTGTAAAAAAAAATTATTCATTTCACACATATATTGGTCATCTAGTTTAAATTATTCATTCATATATACATCACACTAAATTGTATCCACAACCTAAGTTTTTTTTATATACACCCCCAGGTATTATATTAACACTACAACCAGCTTCTTATTCCCAAATCAACCATTTTTACCATAAAATCATAAACACATGTTAACTAATAACATCAAAATTAATTTGTAACTTGAATCATAAAATCATAAAATCACTCAAACACAATATTAATGTGTAACTTGAATTGCAGGAGGAAAACTCTTACCTTAGGCGTTCTCCTTCCAAGTAATATGTTCTAAGCCTCACGAGTCGATAACCAAGAGAAACACCTTAGCCTTTAAATACTTGAAGAAGAGTATCAAGCGGGACTTGGCAGTAGCAGAAAAAACCTACACAACCAACTTCTTCTCTTTAAAGGTAACAATGCTATCCGCCTAGTTGCCTCTCCTGAAGATCTTCGTAATGTTTTAACGGTGGGATCATGGAACCTTAGTCTTGGGTTGTTACGTTTATTTTCATGGATACTAGATTTCAAGCCAGATACTATCAAGAACACAAGGTCTAAATATAATTTACCACAAAAATATTGGCGACCTAAGATTATTTTCTCAATTTCTTCTCCGGTAGGTAGGAAAGTTTTTAGCTAATTTTCCTGCCAACTTTTAAGTTTGCTTGGACTTAAATTCTTCTTTTTCAACTTAAGGTCTTATAATATCCCAAACCTTTGGGGGTTTTGTGTTGCCTCTCTTCATCCAACTATGGTTAGTACCTCTGCTCAGCAAGTTACTTTCTCTTTTATGGCTGATCAAAAATTTTGTTATGTGTCAGTAGTTTATGCTAGTACATTACATGTTAATTGACGTCAGCTTTGGATAGAACATAGTCTAATCATGTCAAATTTTCTGGTCCCTGTACGTAGTGTCATTGGTGACTTTAATGCAGTTCTTGGCTCTCATGAGAAGTATGGTCGATGCTTGACTAATAAAATATTTGTTGATGAATTTATAATGTGATCTAATTTTAACCATCTCATTCATCTTGATTTTAGAATCAATTTGGATTGAAGAACAATTACCTTTAATCATTTTGATGATAACAAAAATTATTTTGTGAAATAATTTATAATATTAATAAACTTAATTAAGTGTGCAGTTCTCTTGTCGTGAACCTTAAAGACTTTATGCAACATCTTATATTGATTGTAGAAGAAAAAAAAATATAAATAAGACAATGTTCTAGAAAATCTATTAAAATTGTGATTGACTATGATATTGCCATTTAAAAACACGAAGTTGCCTTCTGCATCCATAATCCATTATATTCATTTACATAATCGATTATTTGGATTTTAAAAACCACATATGTCAAATTTTGTAGTCTTAATCCATTATGGTATCAGACACAATTGATTATTATTGTCTGATACAGACAAAACATGTCTTTTTTATATTTTAATATTTGAAAGCACTACAAAAAATTTGCCATATACCAACGGTTGTTTTTAGTAACACATATAAATGTCGTAGGTATAGATATAATATACCAACAACCACTAAACAAGAAGTCCTAGGTATAGCGAGGTATTTAGAGATAGGTATTTAGTGACAGAGTTAAATAGTTGGTATACCCCAAAATAAATAAAAAATTCAGTCCCGCCTCAAAACTCTGAGTTCCCGCTGCCAAATACTTAAATCCTCTTTTACAAGCTGCGCTGCTTCAACTTACCCTTCTCTCCTGCAAAACCTCACCGCCGCCGCCGCTGCAACCTTCACCGCCGCTGCAACCTTCAACTTACCCCTTCGCAACCTCACCGCCGCTGCAACCTTCAACGAGTCGTCGCTGCAACCTTCACCGCCGCTGCAACCTTCAACGAGCCGCCGCTGCAACCTTCCCCAATTTCCATGCTTGCAACGACTTTAGTGTTGCTAACCTGAAGGTGAGTAATGGTCCACGATCTCATATAGCCTTCGATGGTTGCAACAATGCAAAATTCTCCAATTTATTAGTCAATGCTCCTTCTACTAGCCCTAACACTGATGGCTTTGACATTGCTGCTTCTAAATATATTTTAATAGAAGATTCCATCATTAGCACTGTCGCCGCCGCATCAATCTTAATCTAACAACCTTCCTTGAACGAGAAATCTCACCGGTCGCCACTGCTACAATCTTGAATCAAGGTATGCAGGTTTCTGCAATTTTTCTTAAAAATCCCCAATTTTCTTTGCAATTTTTCTGCAGTTTTGTGTTTTTGCTTAAAAAGCTCCAATTTTTCTTCAATATAAATGAGAATAACTATAGTTCCAAAACAACCTAACATTACTCTTTTTTACCAAAATGGGACCTAGCTTCCTTAGATTTGGATTAATGTTTTTATGAAGGTGCTTATCGTTTGTGATCATGTAGATGTTTGTAATGTATAAATGGGATTAAGGGACAATGATTTCATCTTTTTAAGACACAGATTAATTTAACACATAATCAAAGTTGTATGTATGGTTGAAATAAATTCACAACCTATTTATCATTTTTCTCATCTAAAATTGCTGAAGATAAAAATACTATCTGAAATGCTCATATCATATACTATAATAAACCTCTGTTTACTACAATTTATTGTGCTCTGTCATGGACCCTGCTATCTACTATATACGACTATATCTAAAGGAAAAGAAAAAAATCGACAAATAACCATCCGGATTCAATTCCAACTAAAGAAAAACTAAAAAATGAGTGAATCTAGACAAAAAGTTAAACATGCAAATGATAAGGAAGGAATACAAAATGATAAGGAAAAAAGTTAAACATTAGGAATCAGACAAATGATAAGGAAGGAATACAAAATGTTCCTACTCATACAAATTCAACCAACATGCAAGAAAGTAATGTTGCAGAAGATGTCATACATGAGTCTATAGAATCTCACTCTATTCCTTCTGACATAGAAGCTGAAGAAGAACCAAATGAAAAAAGTATAAATTTTATATCATTTCATTTGTTATACTTTATTTATGTAAACATAGTGATTTATGCTTTTATGACTTTTGTTTTACTTGTAGATGTAGAACCTAAACGGGTTAGAGGTCCAACAAGAATGCTAGATGTATGGGAGATGGAAGATGGTGATGTCATAATTGTTCGTTTGGACAACCACGGTCGGCCCATTGGGAATGAAACAACAACTCTGACTCGTTTCATAGGTAGTGTGGTTAGAAGACATCAATATGCTCCAATCAGCTACAATTCATGGAAAGATATGCCAACGAGTTTCAAAGAAGAAATGTTGAAATTGATAGAGGTGTTATTATTGTACATTGAGTTAATAGAGATATTAATAGAGTTACAAAGAAGAAATGTTAAAATTATTTTAACGTCAAAAGTTGTAATATAACTTCTTTTTTATGTTTTATTTTTAATATCTCTCGTTATGTAGAGCAAATTTGAGTTTGTTCCTCCAATAAATGACTCAACAAGAGAAATGATAAAATTTGAGTTGAATGAGAAGTGGAGGCAATGGAAAAGTGATTTAAAGTCAAAGGCATATGATCCCAAGTAAGACAGAAGATGAAGTTGCAACTGCAATACCTGATGATAGGGTTGACCCAAATCAATATCGTGATTTGGTTCATCGTTGGTTTTCTAATGAAGGACAAGTAAGTTATAAATGCTATTATGTCTCAAATAATTATTAACTGATTCATTATGTTGAATAATATTTCTTGTATGAAATACATAAAATAAGTCAAATTAATAGACAAAATCGTGCTAAGTTTGAAGATGTTCATTGTATGGGTACAAAAAGTCTCCCAAAATTTATTGATGAAAAGGTTTGTTTCGATTTGTACTTTTAATGGGGTGAATTGTAATTAAAAAATAAAATACATTTAACTTGTTTGTTTGGGTTTAGATAAAAAAAGAGCAAATGAGTGGTACCTAGACATGAAGAGATTTATGTTGAAACTCGTACTCGTAAAGATGGGTCAATTGTCAATGAAAAGGCTGCAAGGGTGATTGTAAGTTTTGAGCTTTAATTAGTTCTATAAAGTGACTTACTTATTTTAGTATAATGAATTAATTTTTTATAGTGTTGTTTGTTTTGGAAGACAATTGATAATATTTCGTAGAGTGACTTATAGTAAAGATT
>NC_021163.2:33446258-33454086 GCF_000331145.2 Cicer arietinum | reverse complement strand
TGTGTCTTGGAAGAATGATTTATTTTCTCAAGTACAAGACCTTCTAAGAAGGGACATGTGCGATGTATGGGCAAGTTTCCTAAATCCAAAAAATCAAAAGTTTCTATGTCTGAAAATGAAGAGTTACGTGATAAAGTTAAACATATGGAAAATTTATTGGCAAATGTTATGACCTTGATTCAAAATCGTTTTTCTGGAGAAGATGTGAATGACATAATCCAAGCTGCGCGACAGGTATATAATTTTTTATTGATCTTCATATGTAACATACAAGTTGATTTGTAGGTCTAATATTTATCTTATTTATATTTAATATCTTTTATTTTCGTGATAGATTCCCGATGCTTCTAGTGCTCCTAATAATTTGAATTCTCCTAGTTCAAACAACAATGAAGATAATGAAAAAGGTATTTAGTTTTGCTTTTAATAAATTTTCAGTAAAATTATTATTTTATTTATTTTTCACATTCGAATAGTATTTTTATTTTACTTTTTATTGCTTGTAGGTGAAGATTAAAAGCTATTTTGTTGATGAGGATGAAGTTTTGGCAATTAGGTGGACGTGATTTTCTTAATTTTTTTGAGATGATTATATAAGACTTTGTTATGTTAGTAAGACAATCTTGTTTATGATTAGTAAATACTCTAAAGTACTCTCATTTGAAAATGGTTTAACTATTTTCAATTTTATATATGTTTGTAAGACTTATTTTAATTTTGAGTATATGATATTGAACTTTTATTTTATTTTGATTCATATATATATATATATATATATATATATATATATTATTGTGTATTTATATTTTACATTGTAATTTGATTAATTTTGCACAATAAAATTACTATATAACAAATTATTTGTCTAAAAAAAAATTATTGTCAAAATCTATACCCACGGAATTCAAATCTCACTAAACTGTATAGTAATGGATATAAAACCATAGGTGTATAATTTTTTAAAGTTATGCAATCATTTATACCCACCGTACAAACTTCGTAGATAAAACCTCTTAGTTTTGTCCAACGGACAAACATCCGTTACTATAGGTTATAGCGACCGTAAAACACCGTTGGTATTTGTTGACTGTAGACGATATATAAAAATGCCGTCGGTATAGGTTTTGCCCTATACCTACGGATTTTATACCTTTACCCACGATGTTTTGCTGTCACTATATGTCAAGTTTCTTGTAGTGAAGCTTTGTTTTAAGGTTTTGTAAAATATTTTAAAATAAGGATTTTTTTTTTAAAAAAAATAAAATCAGACAAAACATGTCTTTTTTATATTTTAATATTTGAAAGCTTTGTTTTAAGGTTTTGTAAAATATTTTAAAATAAGGATTTTTTTAAAAAAAAATAAAAAAATTAGTGTGTTGAGTAACTTTCAAGAGAGATTTTATTTCTACTACTTTCAATTAATCTTAAAAACAACCAATACATAAAAATAAAAGTCAATCATGTAAAGTCATTTTTCCACTTTGTGTACCGTTGTTTATCTTATGATTTCTTTTGTCCATCATCAAAATAATAATCATGTCAAGGCAAATATTTATATTTTCCCCCTTTTTTATTACGACAAACATCTCAACGAATAATTTTCTCAAATACAAAGTTAGTAGAAAAGAAACTATATATATACATGGTCATTTAAAATTTGTGAAATATTGTTTTAATCTTAAAAGTTAGACTCTTAATAAAAAAAAAAAGTGCAAATTCCATAATTAAAAAGGAAAACGATAAATTTTTGGATGATTTTCATTTATGTCCCTTTTTATAAAAAATTCTCCATTATACCCTACATTGAAATTTTTATCCTAAATTCCTTACTTTTTTTTACCTTAAAGAGGTTGCAAGGCGAAGATGCGACCAAATGAAGGATTTTTTTCTCCAATAGCAAGTGGGATGCGACAATCTAGCCATTTTTTTTTCCTTTTTTTAATAACAAATGATTAATTGTTAATTTAATTAATAATAAATAATAAAATTAATTAAAAAAATTATATTAAAAAATTATATTAATAAAATCAAACAAAATATATTTAATAGATAAAAAAATACAATAGTGCAGTTGAGTAGATATGCCAAAATAAAGAATATGCTATATTATTTTAACACCCTTCTATGTTGCATATAAATTAACAACTTCATTATATTTTGTTAATAATTTTCTCCTATTTTTCCTCTGTATCTAAAAATAAATAAACAAATAAATAATAATAAAAAAAAACTAAATTATATTAATAAAATCAAACAAAATATATTTAATAGACAAAAAAATACAATAGTGCAGTTGAGTAGATATGCCAAAATAAAGAATATGCTATATTATTTTAACAACTCCCTTCTATGTTGCATATAAATTAACAGCTTCATTCTATTTTGTTAATAATTTTCTCCTATTTTTCCTCCGTATCTAAAAATAAATAAATAAATAAATAATAAAAAAAAACTAAAATTATATTAATAAAATCAAACAAAATACATTAGATTGAAAAAAAATTACATTAAATTGAAATATAAATACTCAAATTTTAAATAAATACATCAAAGAGTTAGACGACTTCGAAGAAAGTCTAGATGTAGAAGACATTTAGGTGGATATGGTTAATTAAAATTTGATGTATTTTTTTTCAATGTAATGTATTTTAATTTGTTTTCAATTTAATATATTTTCTCTGATTTTATTAATATAATTTAGTTTTTTTTAATATTCATACCACTAAATAACATACCCTTTAACACAATTAAGAAAATATTCAAAATTCTTTTATATTAAATCAGGACATTAATAAACTAAAATATTTAAATTATCCAAAACTATATTAAATCATGTAAATATTTCTTTGATTTAGTGATATTAATTAATAGAAACTAAAAAAAATTAATTACAAGACTAAACACAAATTTATTTAAATAAAAAAATTAGAGAATAATTAGCAAATTATATGAAATTAATTGTTAAGTTAATATAAGTCTTAGTAATGGAAATTTTTATTTCATCGCGAAAAAATTAAGAGGAATTTGATTAACTTTTGTTATTATTTTATTTGTATATTTAGATTGATAGCCTAAATATTGTTAGTCATAATAAAATATTTATCTTCGTAGTAGTCTAAAATATGTCACATCATTATTTTTTTAGTTAAAAAACTGATGGATTGGTCAAAACTATTTAATTTTAAAATAGAGGGACCAAATTTATAAATGAATAAAACTAAAGAAATCAAAATTACAATTAAGCTATTATTATGTTATTGTATCTCTTTTCTCTTTCTACACTATACATTATTAAACTATTATACATATTTACTCTCTTCACTATATATTATAAATTATTATATCTACTCACTCACTCTATTGTATCATTTTTTGCTTCTCTTTCATCATTTATGTTCAAAACTAATTTGTATTTGATTATTAGTGTGCATTTTAAATATTTTCTCTAAATAATTGAAAAAAATGTTTGTTATTAATTAATTAACTTCAAGATGATATTTCGCTTATCAATTAGTTAAAAAACTTATGAATCGAGTTACAACACTATAAATTAGTTCACACCACTCACGTGATTAATTTTTTATAGTTACAATATAGTTATTTCAGTAAGGATATTTTATACATTGATCAACTAACTTATACGGTTCAAATTTGATTTGAACTTTCATTTTTACTATAAACACTTTCACCTATCCATCATATTTCATGCATATAAGATCATAATTAAAATTAATTTTTTTTTTATAATTCATTATTTGTTGAGTGAATCTTTGAATGGAAAATATGAAGTTTAGAGTATATTTTTTTAGATTATTGTTTGGAAAAAACATAATATAAACCATTAAGAAAGAAAAAAATTTATATATTTAATTGTGCGATAAAATAGATATTTCTATTAAATGATAGACTTTTGTTTTGTTTTACTAAGATAGACTTTGGTTTTAGAATAGATACATACTTCCTTTGTTATCTTATAAAAACCTAGATGAATTATGACTATAGCAAAGTCGATGTTAAATTATTTTTCTCTAAATAATTGGAAAAATGTTTGTCATTAATTAACTAACTATAAGAATATATTTCACTTATCAATTAGTTAAGAAACTTATGAATCAAATTACAACACTATAAATCAATTCACACGACTCACGTGATTAATTTTTTACAGTTACAAAATAGTTATTTCAATTAGAATATTTTGTACATTGATCAACTAACTCATACGGTTTAAATTTGATTTGAACTTTCACTTTTACTATAAACACTTTCACCTATTCATCATATTTCATGCATATAAGATCATAATTAAAATTAAAAACTTTTTATAATTAATTATTTATTGAGTGAATCTTTGAATGGAAAATATGAAGTTTAGAGTATATTTTTTTAGTTTATTGTTTGGAAAAAGCATAATATATGCCATTAAGAAAGAAAAAAATTAATACATTTAATTGTGCGACTTTTGTTTTGTTTTATTAAGATAGACTTTGGTTTTTGAATAGATACATACTTCCTTTATTATCTTATAAAAACCTAGATGAATTATGACGATTGCAAAGTTGATGTTAAATTATTTTCATTTTAAAATTTAGTTTAGATTAAAATAAAATCACAAATCAAATATATGAATTTGTAGTTGACATAATTATTAAAAAAAATAGATGTTGTATTAAATTATTATATATATTTATTCTCTCCACTACATATTATAATTTTATAATATTTAATTTTTGTCTCACTATACATTATTAGTACATATTATTATATCTACTTACTCAATTATTTGAATTTGACTCTTTTAAAGTGAACAACTCACTATTGATAATAAATAAATATTATCAATCATTAATGATCAAATGAATAGTTAATATTATATGCACATGTATAATCACTTTAGAAAAGACAAATTTCAATTATTTAGTTAAAAAAGAAATATATATTTCATTATTGATTGTACCTCTTGTATATCTTGCAAAAGAAAAATAAGTATTATACTCAATTAATTAGTGAGTCCTCAACTTCCAACATTAATATGAAGAAAAAAAGAAACAAAGCCATCTGGTTTTTTTTCAATCAGATAAGATCTTATTTAATCTTATTTAGAAGTATGGTTTTGTAACTTAAACTCGTGAGCTCATGCTTTTGTAGAGAATACAATATGTGATTGTTCATCTTCAATCTATTATTTTTCCGCAATATATTGAAATACTAATGAAAACATTTCGGAAGTGATAATACTCCAATCAGTCTTCGTGTTTTTTTTTTTTCTTTTAAAGATTGTACCCTGCACTCCCACATCTAAACATGTCACCCCTCAATCAACGTAAAATTACAATTGTCTTTTATAAAACTTTCAACTTTTAACTTCTCATTTTTTCACCCCTCTTTTCAAAATATTCGAAACTTTTGAACAATTCAAAACTTTCGAAATAAAAAATTTCAAAATTTTCGAAATAAAAAATTTCAAAATTTTCGAAACTTCTCAAATTTTTAAATGTAATCCTTATTTCAAAAATTTGAAACTTCCGAAAGTTTCGAAATTTGAAACTTTCAAAACTATCAATTTTAAAACTTATTATAAATAGTTAAAAGAATAGATATTAGTGTAGAGGTGCATGGTATAATTTTATTTTTTTTGTGGAGGTGGGGGTGCAGCATGATGAAGCCCAAGTCAAGAAAGCCCAAAACCCTACCCATCAGAAACAATTTGTAGTATGTATATTTTGCAATATGCAGTGCACAGAGATACAAGTCAATCCAAATCAAGAAGCGGCAATCACAGCAAAAGAGAACTCAAATAATGCAGGTGAGTTCACACAGTATTAACTCCGCTATGCTGCACCAAAGTCAATAATACATGCATTATATGGTGCCTCGCTCCCAATGAATTGGGAGGTTTTTACAAGATTAAAAATGGAATGATTGATGGCAAGAAAATGACAGGAAAATAACACAAAAAGAAACCCAAAAGGCACTTTAATTTTAATGAACAGTTCGGTGAATTCGAAACAGATTGGTCTAATGACATAAATACTGGTGGTTTTTCTCTATATTTCAAGGGCTAGAAAGGTTCTTCAAATCCTCCTCCTTTGCATACCAGTTTGGTATTATTTTTGAAACATGAGGATAAAGATCCTTGTAGGAGTTCCTAATAGTTCCTTCTGCAACTCCTGTGGCAATTGATATATCTGCATTAAGAGAACATGTATGAAAATAGCAGAATTGATGTATCAGTTGGAATTTGGCTTCACCTAATCATTCTAAATTTCAAAAAAAAAAATTCCAGCAGAACAAATGACATGGAAGAGATATTTTTATTTTATTTTATTTTATGACAAACCCTTGAGAACTGTCAGCCCTGCCTTCAAATCTCAATTTACCCACTAAGGAGTGTGACATACCTTTGAGAGGTTTTTTATCATCTGAAAGCTGAGTTATGATGTATATAACTGCAGCAGCAATTGATATAGGACTCCTCCTGACAGATGAAACCAGTTATTAGTATTGATCATCTCTGAAGATTATGAAACCTAAAAGTTGGAGCAGTTTCATACATGCAGAAGACAATAATGCAATTATTTTATCCGGTAAATTCAAACTATATTGACACGAAATGCAGAAAAGCTATTTTGGGCACCCCTAAGTGTTCTTACTCTACACATATGCCACCCATTCCTCATACCTCAGTTTCAACTTCTCAAACAGACGCAACACACTACATATAATTCACTCTTCACCTTGTTCTTGAAGGGAAACGTCGAAGCATAATGATAACTAGGGCACACAATCTAGAAAATATATAAATCTTAATCTTAACTAATATATTGTGTTTCTTCTATCACTAACACCCTCCAATGTGTTAATTTTCCTACCAAGTTTCCTCTTGGAAACTAAGGGGTTGTTTGCTTTGTGAAAATTGTGTTTTCTTTTTTTAAAATGTGTTTATTTTATTTTGATGAGAGACTTTTGGAGTGAACCGTTGTCATGAAGAGAAATGCAAATCTAATTAAAGAAGATGCATTTCTGAAATAATGAAAACAATGTTTTGCATTTTCATTGTTTCAAGAAATGCAAACAAGTGTCTACTTCAAAAATCTCTTACCTGCTTGTTAATAAAGAAAGTTAACACAAATTTTACAAAATAAAAATTGAAAATGTTTTCACATAGTAAACAAACCCCAAACTTTATTGCAATGTGCATATTTATACACTTAAAACAATAACAAGAGAGATCTTCATAAAGATATTCACTCAGGTTGGGAAATTATCCCAACTGCAGTTTGACTGAAGGACAAGTCTTGCAATCGCAAAACCTACGCCAACAAATTCACACCGCTGTTAAGTTTTAGCTGTAACTATAAACATATTTTCATTAGTACCAAGGTATAACGAAAATGACAAACCAGTCTTCGGAAGTAAAAATCTATTTCAACCACAACATACCTTATATCAAATTCTTCGGATTTCTTCACAGCTTCCTGAGCAGCTTTAACAGCTTGATTATTCATACCAAGATTGGAACAGAATCGCCTCTAAAGTTTGAGATGAAAATATAGTTAGTATCATCAAAGAAATTTATTCAATTTTTGACATATCTTCACTAGTACACTACTTACAAAAGCAAGATATATGCTACAAATCAACAAAGGTAACTCACCATAAAGTCCCCAGCATGTATTGTGCCCATCTCTACGGACTGGCCCTTCTCCAAACCAAGTTGTTTCACTATGTATTCTTTTGCTCGGCCAATTTCCTTCTTTGTGGCCCCATTGGCAACAGAGCAAATTTCTATTTGAAATCCATAGGTTCAGGGAAGATCATTTACATA
>NC_021163.2:33433676-33446009 GCF_000331145.2 Cicer arietinum | reverse complement strand
GGGAAAGATAAACTGGGAAGCATCCAGATGTTAAAAGAATCATGGGATGTACCCTTTACAGTTCGTGGTTTGTCTTCTTGTCGGCAAGCGATGTAGAGACAAGCTGCTAATAAGGCATCTTGATTTCTTCCTCTACTAGACTTTTGGTCTTCAACCCTCTTATATATCTCGTTTGCTCGATCCTTCAAATCAACCACAAAAGCAACATAAGAATACAAAAATACTCATTTTACAGAACTAAAGTACACCTGTTCACATATGTACTCATTTTACAGAACTAAGAGTACACCTGTTGCACAATTCACATCTGTTTTTATGCATTTTTTTTAAGTACACCTGTTTTTAAAATTAATACTTAACTAAGAGTCACAAAGCTATAACGCCCATGCCTGTTTTAAGGCTTTCAAGGAAGAAAATGAACACAGAAATGCTTTTGTATCTTGCAATGAGAACATATTGTACACAGAAATTATTATTATTATGCAACAAATGATTTTGTATGAAAAGAAACATATGAAGGAGTAGTTCAGTAATATATCGGTTGACATAGTCAATACAATATAATTTGCAATCTAAAGGTCCAGAAGGCTTTATTATCTTGAGGCAAGACTCAAGAGATGCCCAAAAGCACTAACTCACTGAATGAAGGTGGTAAGACTATAAAAAATGAGAACATTTTGTCATAGAAATTAACTATTCACGAATCAAAAATAACATTCAAAGTAAAACAAATTTGAATTTCAATACAAAATTAGTCCCTATAGTTTTTACACATTTGAGTTTGGTTTACTATATTTCATTCTTTAGGGGTGGAGGAGGATGATTGATCCCTTTATTTCGACATTTGGATTTTAGTTGCTAATTATTTAGGTCTTAGTCACTATTTTCTATGAAGTGGTTTCAATAGATCCCACTCATAAATTAATTTATTGATACCAAATGGTAGAAAAACATAGGAACCCATATCATAAAAGAACCCAATAAAGAGGAAAATAAAAGGAACCAATCCTGTATTAACACCTCTAATATAAGATGTTCATTTTACAAAATTAACATAAGCTAAAGCACCCTTAAAGACCAAGTAGTTATTCTTTAGCAATCTAAGTATTTTATCTCTTTCAGTATCAAAGTTAGCATGTTGCAAGATTGTGCTTTTGGGGCTTTTCATAGTTATCAATAAGATGCTAAAAGTATGGCTATTCCAAACCAAAAAGACATGTCAAAAGCACCAGTGGGATCAGCTTCAATGAAGCATCAACTAGAGGTGCTGACCCCGTTTGATACGTTGCCTAAGAACAATGACTACACTACAAATTAATTTCTCTAGGGGATTTCAGTGAGGTCAAATGATACAAACCACATTAGGAGTAACAACACAGCATTCTTATCGAACAACAATGTAGCCCAATAGCAAAAATTCAACAAAAATCTATACAAATAGTTCGATAATACAATTTCAAAGATATAAAAAAAATTCTTCATTTAACTTTTGGCTTCCAAGTTAAGGCAATGGCAATCATCATATATATGCAGGCAGGCAAAACTTGTTCTGTAATTAAACCATGATACTACTGAAATGAGGAATGTTAATCAAGGTCCTTATAAACAGTGCCGTAAGTAGTTGGTTGTGGTTATACCATAATTGCCTTCAAACACTTACAAAGTTGCGTCACAAACAACTTGTGGAAAAATAAGTTCATTGTGCATGAACTTCTCCACCCACCAGACAAATTTGGAATGTTATTTTTTTGAATATAATGCAATTAGAGTAAGAAAAAAATTGAGATTCCAAAAAGAGCACATAAAGTAAGTGAACTAGATCCAGTGTTGTTAAATAGCGGGGATATATCAACACTATAGCGTCGCATAATTTGAACAAATTCCTATTTTTCGGCGATAAGCTATTTAGTATAAAATGTTGCCAAATAGCAGCCATAGCGTTGCTATAGCATTGTTGCGTAGAAGAATTTGAACCAACCGCTACTTTTGTGATCTGCTATTGACAACACTAATTAAAAAATTAGCCATTCCATGAAACTTGTCGTGTAATAATACTGAAGAGAGAAACAGAAGCTGTCCTGAATGAGAATATATGTGATACCTTGATGGTGCCAACAAGTCCTAACCTGAAAATTTATCAACAACATCAGTTAATTCCCCAATTGTCTCATTCAATAAGAAGAATAAGCACAATCAATTCTCAAAAAAAAAAAAAAATTTAATGCAAGTAAAAACCTTCAAAGTTTTGCTATGATGACATGATATACTTACAAAGCATAAAAAATATAAAGGTTGCAATTGAAAAAATCAATAAAACACCACAAAGATTGGTTATATTGACCATTCTAGTAGCAAGTGCTAAGATTTATCATCCCAGATATATTCAACTTTTCTCCATCGTTAATTACCAAGTAAATGGTCAATTTAGCCCTAAAATTGTAAGGACAGACAATTAGGTCTCTAAATCTAACGAAATCTGAAAATGATTCTTAAAATTAAATATCCTCAATCACATAAGTCCATCACCAGAGAAACTAATATGATCGAGAATTTTCAATTTCATGACTCATGTTGTGATTTCGTTACATTTAAAACCAGAATATCTAATCCTCAATCTCAAAACTAAATTTCTTGCCGCATACCAAAAGCGTGCGAGTACAAACAATATTTTCAATTTCACAACTAAATAGCCTACCACATACCACAAACACACGGGCGTGCACACAAACACAAAATATATTTTCAATTTCAGAACTAAATGGCTTGCCACATATCACAAACACACGTGCGCACACAAACAAAAACAGTATTTTCAATTTCAGAACTAAATAGCTTGTCACATAACACAATATTCATTTATATAAGAGCTACTAATGATCCTAGCAAAAATAAAAATTTTAGGACACAAATCCAGAGATACCATTCACTGTAAACATTGATAGAATCAGTTTTTCCACAAAAACTCCTCAACAAGAAGCAAAAAACCAAAACACTAGAATTTTTTTTCTTCAAAACCCTAGGTGGTGACGGACCTATCAGACATAGTAGCGATGGTTTTAAAAGCGAGGATAAGTCCTCGATCGGGATTAGAGCCACGATTCTGCCAACGACCGAGAGAAGATGAAAGGAACTCGCCGGAAGAGCCGTTAGGTTTAGCGATAACGGTGGAGAGGCCACCGTCAGTTAAGAGAGGATTAGAGGGACCTCCAACACGAACGGGATCGTTATCGTTGGATTCGTTGGCAAAAGTACGCCACTCGGAGGTTTCGTCGATGGAGTGGGATTCGAGTACGAGACCGCACTCTGAACATACTGTGTCGCCCGCTGAGTGATCGAATACCACCTCTGTTTCTCGCTTACAATCGCTGCAAAACGCGTCCGACATGTTCTTCAATTTAGAGAGAAGGAAAGAGAGAGAAAGAGAGAGAATGGTATTTGAGGAGATTGGAATGATGTTACTGTACTGAAATAATACTTCAGTTATTAATTAATTATGGTTGAGTTTTGCTTGACTTGTTTAGGACAGTCATGCGAATTTGGTTGATTGAGTTGGACATTAATAGAGTATGGAGGGATTATGATTCTATGTTGTGATTGTGTCACACACTTTTAGATTTGATTCAGTTTGACGGTTGAGATCATTTTATACTGTAAAAATCGACTGTACAATTAAATTTTGTTTAAAATCAACGATCGAGATACGTTATAAGGTGAAACTGTATGTACTTAAAACTGTACGAAATTGCAATCGGAGTTTGAAAAAATGCATTTGTTGAAATGTGGTGAAATGGGACATCAACCATGCAAATAAGAGGAGATTGGAGCAAGTTGCAAAAATTTAATTGAGACTTCTTAGGAGTAATTTGTGATTTATGTGAAGTCGGTTCATATTTTTTTAAACTAAAAATATTAAACTGAAGAATTTTAATTTTTGTCTTATTTAAGAATTATTGTAGAGTATTTTAGCATTGAATTGGATAAAATTTAAGTGCAGTTGTCTTTATGACTGAAGTGATGTATTTAAGTGATAAAGAAAATTTTTGTCAGAAAATTTAAATGAAACTATACTGTATTTTGGAAACTAAGTAAATTTTATCCGCTATTTAATTTTCAAACAAATCCAACTTTGACAAAAATTTAAATATGACTTATTTTATTTATTTGTGATCAGTGTGTAGTAGAGTTATATTTTCATCAAAATATTTGTGTGTGAATTGTCGTTTGGAGAAAATTTATCAACAATATATTAACGTTAACAAGCCAAATTACATTGTCTTTACCACTTTAAACTATAAAAGGAAGAGGATAAAGAAAGCCTTGATCAATATAAAAGGAATGAACTTAAAAAACAAAAAAGAAGGGCAAAAGACGAAACTAGTCTTTGTATTGAAGCGAAGTTGCAAAAGAAAAAGCCAAAAACCTCTCTCCCCTTACTCCATCAATTTTCCCTCACTTTTCAATTTCTCAAGTTGCTTACTTGGTGTTTTGGTTGAGAGAGTTTTTTGGGAATGTGTGAAGAATTTTTCATTTTTTCTACTCATTTAACTCTTGTTTTTTATGTCCAAACTTATGTTTATACTGACCAAATTTTATTTAAGTTGATGTCCAAGTTTTGTTTAAGTTTTATTTAACATTCAAGTTTTTGGTTTAAGTGAAACATTAAATTTGTTGATCTTTATATTTATGCTCAAGTTTTATTCTACTTCAAACTTTAGTTTGCTGTTATGATACCATGTTGTTGCTATATTATGGTTACTTTGTTGTCGGTGATAAAGAACAAAGTGGAGAAAAAAAATGAACCTACTACCTTATTCATGAGTGATATTAAAAAGTTCGAATCTTTTAGTAAGGTTAATAAAACCTTCATGATTAAGTTTATAAATTATAGAGTTAAGAAAATATGTCATCGTTTGCAATTGAATGTATGACTTTCTAATAATATTTATTATCTCAATTAAAAACAAAAAAAAATAATTACTATGTCAATTATAGTATAGTGTTATAACAAATATACAAATCGACTACTACAAGTCTCATAATAAATCAATAATGATTAAAGAAGTCTAAACATAAAATATTAAGTTAACAATATTTATATCTATATATATATTAATAAAAAATGTTAGTTTTAAGGCAAGGGTATATTTGTCATTTAACTAAAGTATTTAACTTAATCAAATCTTTCGATTAGTAGAAATCATGTCATAATTCTTTCTTTATTTTTTTTTTAATTTGTTAATTATATTTTAAATTTTTTGTGATTATTTAATTTTTTTTAATAAAAATTCTTTTGGAAGTTGCTCTACTATGATAAATGCATGTATTATTCAATAAACCATTGCAATTACTACGCCGTCATTTTCCATGTGGTACTTTCTTGGAAAAACGTAAGTCATATCCACCATGTAAACAACATTTTATTATTTTTTGAGTAAAAAGAAAATCATTTTTTCATGGGTAGTTTTGTTTTTATTGACTAGTGTAAATGAGAGTGCTATTTTAACAATAAATTATTTCTACTTCATTTATCTGTATTTCTTTTTTCATAATTTATGCTATCATACAAAGGGTGCTCGCAATACGATTTCAATCAACAAATCACATGTGGTACGATTTGTATAGTAAATTAAAAAATTTCTAATATACTAATAACGCTTTAATTTAGATCCTTTTCCATATTAAAATTAAAAATATAAAAAATTTACACCCATATTAATAATAATAAAAACATTGTCAAAAATTGATGCACCTAGTGCGGAACACAGAAAAATCGTGGCTCGAGTTATTCATATTTTTCGTATTGAGATTTTTTTTTTTGACCCCCATCGAGATTCTTCTCATTTCTCTATTTTATGGCCATTAATATACTGTTAGTTTGGAAGAATAAAGAGAAATCTAGATAGGAGAGAGATGAAGGCGAAAAAAATGTTTTTTTTTTTCAAATAAAAATATATTTTGATTTTTAAATAGTTTTTTCGACACAAAAATTTGTTTCATAATTAAAGGAGAGATTAACATTATAACTTTTGTCGGCTCCTTTATCTACCAATTTGTTCAATCCCACAATCAAATTTTACGTGGAAGTATCACAAAAATTGATTTCTCATTTTTAAGCACATTCCTTGTATACCTCTATTATTTTTTTTCCGACTGAAATGTTAGTTCGCTCACATTTTTTTATTTTTTATATATAATATAATGAGTGTGTTTATCTGAGTTTAAATGAAATTAATTTTTATTTTAAATAATTTAAAGATATTTAGGAAAATAATTTTTTAATTTTTATTTGTTTATTATTATAAAAATAATTTTTTTCAAAAACAATGATTATTTTTAATCTAATATATAATTTTGTAAAAATAGTTTTTTTTAAACTATAAGATTAACATAAAGTAAATAAAAATATCTTCAATAATTGAATTATTTTTATGACATTCTTCAAATTGAGACACTAATCCTTCAAAAGATAGTTGTTCATATAGTTTGTAAAGAGCAAATTCAATAGACAACAGCGACAGGAGAAGTTGAGTTCGTCGGAAAAAAAAAATATAGTTAAACGCAATTTTAGATTTTTTAAAAGAGTAAATATATGATAAATCACTATTTATTAACTTTTTATTTTTAATCAAAAACTGATTGTTTTAACAAAATGCATTTTCAAAAAATCTAAAACCAATTCAAACAATAAAAAATGATTTTTAGTTTAAAAAGAAAATTCATAAAAGGATCTGAAATAAATGCACTAAATATAACAATATATCATCTATAAAAAATTTGTCATTTGTCATCTAATAAAGTTTCCTTTCTCAATACTCTTCTTAAAATGAAAACTATCAACAAATTAATTATTAAAAAGTTATTTATTTAAAAAAGATCAATTATTGTGCTAAAACAAAATCAATTATTAGAATGATTTTTGTTTATAATTTATTTTATTTTTTAATTCATTACATCCTAATAATTATTCAGCACACAATGTAATTAATTTTTTGAATTTTTTTGGTCTCTCTCCCCTTTTATTGGCTTCATATATTGCATGTGGATATATTAGATGCAAATTTGTTTATATTTTATGAGTTTTCTTCTTCTCTTTTTTTATGCTTTTGCATATCTGTTAGTTTGTGTTTTTAATTTTTATTTCTTTACTTTTTTTTGTTTGTGTGTTTATCTTGGTTGTTATTCTGTTCTTGAAGGAAGATTGAAGATAACTCTTCTTTTTTTCTTTTTTTAAGTATTGAAGATTCTTCCTATTGAGTTGTATTTTAGTGTAAACATATAGTTTCAATTCTATTTTGTTTTATGTTTCTGGTTCCCTCTTTCTCTATACAACAAATAGTGCATATATGTTTTCATTTTCATTTCCACATTCTTCTCAAAGGATATATATAAAATGTATAAGGGGAAAGTAAAATAAAGTAAATTATAAACAGAATGGGTATTTCAATATAAATAAATATTGATATCAATATCTAAATGAAAACTTCAAAATATTTTTGTTAATAATAAAAACCTTATAAATATGATTATTTTTCATCGAAACATACTAATATCTAGATCAAAATCTTCGCTGGTAAAAAAATTCTAAAATCTATTACTTAATGAGAACTTTTTACAAAACTTTATTAAAAGCAAATTTGCTTAAAATATTATCTATATATATATATATTAATAATTCACACTAATTAATATATATATATATATATATATATATATATATATATATATATATATATATATAAATATGGAAATTTGTTGACTTTAGAAGTAAGTCTGACACAAGTTATTCTGCTTAATAATTCAACATAAACGAAAATTTCATTAATCGAACTTTTGATTATTGACATAATATATTAATAATCAAGCAAACAAAATTTTATATAAGTCAAAAATTAATAGCTATATAATCTAACCATCGATATTCACCAATATTTTTCTAAAGTTTATTATAAGTTCATTTAAAATTATTTAATGAAGTATCAAATAGTTTTGAAATTTTATAAAAATTTGTAAACTTGATATACTAAATAAGAACTTTTAATTTGACGGTTAGATTTATATTGAATTATTCGGCAAAGAAACTTACCTCATACTTAATCGTGTAGTCAATGTATTGAATGTGCAAACACGAGAAGATGGTTGAATTGTGTTTCCCAAAGTTGATAACTTTTTGATAATTTATAAATAAATAAAAAACTAGTTCGGTTTTGGTAACTTACTTGGAGTATAAGTAATCGGATTCAGAGATAGCAAGCAATTAAAACATAAATAATTTAACACATAAATTTATCCTGATTCACCGCTAACTTGACTTCATCCAGTCCCCTCATTCAGAAGACTTTAATCCACTAATTCAAATATCTTGAATTACAGAGCACTTGATCCTCCAAGTCAATCTTCCCAAACAGTCTGACAACTCCAGACTTTAAGGAACTAACCACCTTAACCCTACAAGTCAAATCTTCTGCTAACAACCCCAAATTGAAGAAGGAACTAAATCACTACCGATTGGATACAAAATATTGAAACTTTAAGTGTTTCCTTCTAACAAAGCTGATAATAATAATAACTCTCACACTCTAGAAAAAAATACTTAGAGGATATTTCTCATTGAACAAGTGTTTCTCTCTTTGAACTCTAAGACTACTCTTTTCTGTTTTTCGATGATTTTCTTCTTCAGTCTTCAATATCTATTTATAGTTAAAATTTGGGCTTCAATTTAGTCCTTATTTATTTCTGAATTGTATTTTGTTTTGTTGCGTTTGTAAATTATTCAAATTGATTATATTCCTATTTTCTTTAGATTGAGATTGTAAATTCTTTATATTGATTATGTTTGTATTTTGTTCCGACTACGTTTGTAAATTCTTCAGATTGATTTTGTTTATATTTTGTTGTAGATAAAGCTTGATCAAATCTTCTTCAAATCTTGACCATATCTTCTTTCATTCTCTTTGAAAACAAATATATTGTTCTCATAAAATAGTTTTGTTATCATCAAAACTCTAAGTATAAAATCAATTTGGTTCCAACAGTCTCCCCATTTTTGATGATGATAAAACTTGTATTTTTTATAATAACTTTTCTTTACATTTCTTTTATTCCCCCTAACTCAGGGTTCCCCCTAAGTCTAAATATTATTTTCTCCCCACTTTATCAAATATCTTTTTCCTCCTTTTGTCATCAAACAAAAAGACTCGAAAGTGAGAGTTTTTTTTTTTCATTTTTTTTCTTCGTTTTTTCTTTTTTGAATAACATGAATATAACATATTATTAGAAAATATAAAAATTAATGTAAAGCTAAACTATTTAGAAGTTATCACAACATCAGTAGGTATGAAGGTAAGGTTTAGGTTTTTCTTGATGAAGCAAAATCTATCCTCAAATAGTGGTTTGGTGAATATGTCAGCCTATTGGTGTTGAGTGTCTACAAACTGAACGTTTAGTACATATTTTTGAATAAAATCCCTAATGAAGTGGTGTTTGATCTCCTTGTGTTTAGCTCTAGAATTTAAGATAAGGTTTTTGGTTAGACAGATGGCTGAAGTGTTATCACAATAGATAGGAATGTTGGATTTTAGGATTTTGTAGTCTTCAAGTTAATGCTTCATCCAAAGTGGTTGAGAACTCTAGTCAGCTGCTGAAATGTACTCAACCTCTGTTTTTAACATTGCAATGGTGTTTTGTATCTTACTTGACCAAGATATTAAGTTGTCACCTAGAAAGGTGCAATTGCCACTAGTGCTCTTTCTCTCTGTAACACCTAGTCATTTTATTTTATTTTTATATTTTACCTTGTTAGGAGTAGAAATAATTGTTGATGATATTATTTTAAATAATAATAATAATAATAATAATAATAATAATAATAATAATAATAATAATAATAATAAAGCATCATTCGTCAACTGTTCAAAATAAATTTCATGGCTTAAAATGTCATGTTCCCCATTGTCGGCTTAACGTTCCCACTCATGGGTTAATGTTCTCCACTTTTCCCACTTAATATCACGTTATCCATAAAAATGAATAAAACAAAACGGATGCCTTCCATCTGGGATATAGAGGAAAAGGTTTAGGAGAGAAGGAGAGGGAGACCATTTTGATAGAAAAGGCAACCACCAAAAGAGAAAAGAGATGAGTAACTCTATTCCCGAATTTGTTAAATCAGTATTCGAAAAACATCAATTGCGCATTCGTTAACCGTTGGATCGGGCTGATTTTTGGACAGAAGGTTCGCAACATTCAAATCCATGTTTTCAACGGTCAGATCGGCGAGACAACGTTCAGAGAGGGAGAAATCGTGCTCGCACAACAGCAAGTGTGAAATGAGTGAGACAAGACACTACGCGAAAAACTGCATTTTACAGCGCTTTTTTTTAATCCATTTACAGCGCTTTTTCAAAAACAAAAGCGCTGTGGAATCGAGCGCTGTAAAGTATAAAACATCGCTTTTAAAAAAGCGCTATAAAACATGTAAATATAACGCGCGCTTGTTATGCACATTTTACAACGCTTTTTCAAAAAAGCGCTGTAAAATGCACACCCATTATATGAGTTATGGGTCTGCTTTTTAGAGCACTTTTTAACAAAAGCGCTGTAAAATGCACACCCATTATATAAAATTATGTGCATTTTACAGCGCTTTTTTCGAGAAAGCACTGTAAAACGTACACCTATTTTATGAATTATGGGTCTGCATTTTACAGCGCTTTTGTATGTACATTTTACAATGCTTTTTTAAGAAAGCGCTGTAAAATGTACACCATTATAGCGCTTTACAACAACATTTTACAGCGCTTTTTAAAAAAAACGCTGTAAAATGCGTTTTTTTTTAAACGCTGTAAATTAAATATTTGAAATGAAAAGCGCTTTTTAGCTTTTTATGGTATTTTTTTTAGAAAGCGATGTCTTTTATCTTTTTATCCAAAATTATTTTGATCCAAAATCAGTTCACAATCAGTGCACACAACAACAAAACATATTCAAATACCATAAGCAGTTCACACAATCAGTAGAACAGAAAACAGAACTCTGTAACTTAATTAACATATATGTAACTCTGTAACTCTGTAATTTACAACCTAATTAACTACATTCAGATACATATATATAACCTAATTTACAGCCTAATTAACTACATTCAGATACATATATATAACCTAATTTACAGCCTAATTAACTACATTCAGATACATATATATAACCTAATTTACAACCAAATTAACTACATTCAGATACATATATATAACCTAATTTACAACCAAATTAACTACATTCAGATACATATATATAACCTAATTTACAACCAAATTAACTACATTCAGATACATATATATAACCTAATTTACAACCAAATTAACTACATTCAGATACATATATATAACCTAATTTACAACCAAATTAACTACATTCAGATACATATATATAACCTAATTTACAACCAAATTAACTACATTCAGATACATATATATAACCTAATTTACAACCAAATTAACTACATTCAGATACATATATATAACCTAATTTACAACCAAATTAACTACATTCAGATACATATATATAACCTAATTTACAACCAAATTAACTACATTCAGATACATATATATAACCTAATTTACAACCAAATTAACTACATTCAGAATGAATAAATGTGATTATTATAGCATTAACAAACACATTATTTATATACATACGTAATAAATAAATGAATATTACTTACGTGTCGAACATAGTCTTTATTTTGGAGTGATTGTTGTAATTGTCATGCACGAGATCCAAATAGTATATAACTTCAGAGACCGCATTGATTGCAAATAGCACCCAATATGCCCTACAACAACAAAAAATTGGTTAAGCAATTTATCATCAATTAAAAAAGATAAAATTACGTACCCTGAATTATATGGTGCGACGGACAATTTATCATTTTCTATATTTCCTAAAAACATATCTACAATGTATTTCTTTACATTGTCTGGATCGAGTTTCCACATCGACATCTTATGCGGAGACAAGAATGAGTATTTATTTGACAAAATATGATGAGACATGCATCGCTTCAGCTACGAGAGTGACTCCACTATTTTGCATAGTGGTCTGATCATCTTGTTCTTTAATAAAAAATGTTTAGCCGTTAATAACATAACCAATGTAAGAAAAGACATGTAAGCTCGGACCATTTGCTAGCCACCTCAATCTATTTGAAATTGATCCGGGGTCTATATCAAATTTTGACTTTATGTGATTTTTTAACCATGTTATAAAACTTCGATTGTGCTCTCGAGTTATCCAATTTTAATTCCTATTCATGTTCAAACGAGATAACTGATCCAT